>NC_057801.1:330627334-330803208 GCF_018294505.1 Triticum aestivum
GGCTTTAAAAGAAATGCCACAGTCGGGCGTCTGAGCGACGCCACATACAGGGCTTTAAAAGAAATGCCACAGCCGGGCGTCTGAGCGACACCACATATAGGGCTTTAAAAAAAATGCCACAGTCGGGCGTCTGAGCGACGCCACATACAGGGCTTTAAAAGAAATGCCACAGTCGGGCGTCTGAGCGACACCACATACAGGGCTTTAAAAGAAACAATCATAGTGAATATCCCAAAGGTAGAACCATCACAGAGATACTCGATAATAACAATAATAACACGGGTTAGTCAACAATAATAATGATCATAATTATCACAAGTCACAGGTAGTAATTCCAGTTCTGGCTTAACAGTTTCACCTCCGAAGACCGACACTAAGACCGACACTTGACCCATCCCAGGCTGTAGTCCTTAACCATGGACACGGCTATTCGAATAGGTTTAATCTCTGCAGAGGGTGTACTCTTTACCCACGAGTAACAGATTCCTTTAGTCCATCGGGACTAATTCCGTCTACGGCCTTTTTGTTGAAAACACACCTAACTTGCACACACCAACTTAACTCACATGTGTCTGGAATCACCCACGACACCTGTCAAGCAAAACTCTAAGTGGGGAGGCTACAACCTCGACGTAACATGGGATCACAAAATTTATACCGTGCGCAAAACTGGGGAAGCTACCCCCTTCGGCTACAACCAAAACACCCATGCTCCCGGACCCGGTGGCATGACTACCGGATGCCTCCAGTATCTTCCACCACGGCCTCTCTGTACGGTGTGTGCTAGGAAAGGGGTTGACAACTTACTGAACCGTACCCTACTTATTGTAGAGACGAGTGGTAGTACGAAGCAAGTATGGGGGTTACTGGCACAAGACTCGATCTACGGTCGACTCAGGAGGTTGTAATATTTCCTGCATGATTAGCATAACAATCCATATATCTCAAACAACAGCAGGGCACATCACAGGACATACCCCTCATGCCATACCGGTCACGACCATCTCGAAGGAGGGCTAGGGACAAGACCGTGTCTACCCAAGACAGAGGCCTTCCCGGCTTCCCTTCCGGTATGCATGAAAGACGTATGACGGTGATTCCCATTACAAATCATGTCAACTTCATTAGCATAAACTCATTAATATGCACCCAGGAATAGGATCACATCCTCACATGAAATGACGCACGCACGTGTCGGGGTGGGGTTGTCACCGAGTCAAACAACACACACAAAAATTACACCAGGGTTCAGAATGCTTGCCTTCAGGTCATGGAACAGAAGGGTGCATCCAAAACATCTTGAAATCTTCAAAAAAAACCTATTTAAAAGAATATATATGAATTAACACACAAAACAAAACAACACAAAACATTGTCTTGAATTTTTTTCAAATAAATCTTAAAATAAACTAGACAATATTTGATAGAGGTAGGAAAAAGAATTAATTCATTTGGAGCTGTATTTAAAAAGATACAGCTGGTCAAAGTTTGGTCAAAAATCTGTTTAAAAAAATAGAAAAGAAAAACATTTCGAAATATACGTACACGTCGAAGGCGTAATCTGGAAATACGCTTCCACTTATCCAGTGTGGCTGCGTCTGAGCCGCTGACAGTGGGCCCGCCGGGCCCACAGGTCAGGTTTGACTGGTCTATTCTCCCTCCTCTTCCTCCGCCCGAGAGAGGGGGCGGGACTCCGGCGATGCTCGCCGGCAAACGGCGGCACCGCTCGACAAACGGAGGTCACCCGCGGGCTCATGGGGTCGAGGCGGTTACTCCGGTGGTGGTTTCGTCCTCTGGGGTGGACAGAGTTGCCGGCGGCGAGCTCCGCGGCGGACGGTGGTTTCTGGAAAAAGTGAAATATCGCCCGCGGCGAGTCCCGATCAAGATTGAGTAGGGGGACAGGCCCACGGGAGGATGAGGGGGTTCCTGGTGGAGAGAGTGGAGAGGGGGAAGTCCTGGTGGCGCTGGACTGGGCGGGTCAGTGGCGGTGGCTGGAGTCACCGGAGAGGAAGGAGACGATCCTCTCCCATCGATTGACGACTAAGGGGGCACGAGTGGGACGGTGTGAGGCTGCCTGCGTGCGGGTTTGATCTCGGGGGCCTCTTATATAGGCGATGGAGGTCGGTTTGCGGCGGCCGGGGATAAGCTTGCCGGCGACCGCCGTTCTGTAGCTAGGGAGACGTGGCGGCGACGCGCGCTAGAGGACCAAGTTGTGGATGGGCACGCACTGCTCTAGGGGGCAGGTGGCAAACGCCGGTGGCTTGGGCGGCGCCGACACGGCCGGGCCTGCAAGCGTCCGCCAGCTAGCCGCCACGGCCGTCCTGGCGATGGCGCTGTGGGGTGCCAGGTTGGTCGGGGTGGTGTGGCGGTGCAGGGGAACACGGAGTGTTTGCTGGGACCGGTCACGGGCCGGATTTGGGTGCGGGGTGCGACGCGGCATCTCGGGCGCACGGGTGCCAAACGCACGCTCTGGGCGCGCCCAGAGCACGCCCGAGACATGCTCGACGAAATGCTAGGGCTTCCTAGAGGCTGCGGTTGAGGCTGGCAATTAACAGGACTAGTCTAGGCTTAGCAAGGGGACTGAGGGACATGGTGGATTGGTCAGGGGCTCAAGTTCACCATGTAAACTTGAATTCATGCCAAATCTGGCTGTGCACTCAGAGTGTTTGACAAAATGCCAAAGGCACCTAGGTAGTTCTTGGACTGGCCATATTCTCCAGAGCAGTGTCTCTATGGGTGTAAGAGAGGGCGGTGAAGTTGGTCTGCAAAAAGGAGAAACTAGTTAGTGCAAGTTTTGCAAAACCACACTTCTGGACAAGGAGTAGATGGCATCATTTCATGGACCAAAAATGTTCCAAAGAGGGCATGCTCCTGGACTTAGGGGTTTTGCAGGGTTGACTACAAGCATGAGAAAGCACATAGTCACTTGAGCAAGGAAGGATGGGGTTGCAGTAGAAAACACAAGTCTGGTCCAGAATGAAAAATAGGTTGATGCACTCAAATTTTTCAAAGAACATCACTATGTTTTAGCATAAAGTTGGATGGCCTCCTACTACCGATATCCCATAATTTTGGTGGAGCCTCTAGCGAAATATGTAATTGGGTTTTAGTGCAAAAATGCCCACTAGACCAGAGAAGAAAAACATGTGTAACACTCAAAATAAGCAATGAAATAATTTTATTATTACACAAAAGTGATCTAGGTGCATCATATGACATCTCCAAATTTTGGTTGAAATATTAGTTAAAGTCATCAACAGGTTGTAGTACAAACAGAGCTCCAAAAATTAAAACAAGCCATTTTAATGATTAAAGCTCAGGGTGAAATAATTTAATAAATAAATCTACTGAATTAGAAATTGTTTTAATGAGATGGCATAGAAGTCCAAAATTTTGCAAAGCTCCACTTGGGAAAGAAGAAACTCATTAATATAAAAGAAGAGTTTTCTTTCTGAAATCCACAGAAAAGTCCAGAGTGCAAAAATTTAAAACTCCTGGCAAGATTTTAATATCACAAACTTGGTTAAATTTTTGGGGTGTTACAAATACATAGTGTCCAATCCTTAATGGCAGTCGATCACACCATATACTAGCCGTATACTCTGCTCCGGGTGAGGTTACTAGCATGGGTAACCTAAGTGCTTGGGTCGGTAGTTTATATTTATCCACAAATCCCCTTGATATGTATGCGATGCACCAGTATCGAAAAGAACAACTGCAGTAAATATCTTAACCAAAAACTTACCTATTACTGCGTCTGGCTGAGCTTCAACCTCCTCCACGGTAACGTGGTTCACTTGCCCCCTGTTGAAAGGGTTCGGCTTCTTTCCTGAGCTTCCATTGCCATTTCCATTTTGGGCTTCTGGGCAATCATTTGCATAATGCTCAGTCTTACGGTACTTATAACAAGTGATATGGCTCAGGTCTGCCTTGGATGGTGTTGACGGTTTGGTGCGGCTTTGTCCATTGCTTCCTCCATTCCCGTTTCCATTCTTTGCGCCGTTATGATTGTGCGAGCTGCCTCCTCCGTGAGTATGATGAAAATGCCCTCCTGACTTCGGGGTAAAGCGTGGCTTCTGCTGAGCTCCAGAATTGTACTTCCCCTGTGCATACTTCCTCTTACGATTGTCAATCTTCTGCTGTTTCCCCTTAATCATAAGAGCATGATCTACTAACTCCTGGTAGTTATTGAAAGTGGCTACCATCAACTGCATGCTCAGCTTATCATTCAGTCCTTCTAGAAACTTCTCCTTCTTAGTTGCATCCGTAGCAACGTCATCTGGGGCATAACGTGCTAGTTTACTGAAATCATCTACATACTGGCCAACTGTCTGTCCTCCTTGGCGTAAGTTGCGAAACTCACGCTTCTTCATGGCCATAGCTCCTGCTGAAACATGGGCAGTACGGAAAGCTTGCTGAAACTGATTCCATGTGACAGTGTCTACAGGGTAAGTGGCTGTAAAATTCTCCCACCATGCTGCTGCGGGTCCGTCAAGCTGATGTGCGGCAAACTTCACCTTTTCTCCATCTGTGCATCCTGCAGTGGTCAACTCCCTCCCTATCTTACGGAGCCAATCATCTACTATTATAGGCTCGGTGCTACTGGAAAACACCGGCAGATTGAACCTTAAGAAACGTGCCAGATGGTCAACAGGTGGTGGTGGTGGGTTGTTGTTGTTGTTGCTGCCTTGGTTCTGTACCAATGTTTGAATCAAGGTATTCTGCTGCTGAATCAACTGAGTGATCTCTGGCGGGAAAACAAACTCGGGGTCGCGTCTCGGAGGCATCTGAGGGTTTAGAGGGGAGAGTTAAGAATAGAATGAGGTCTAGTGAGATAACACTACCCATATGCACATGAGACAAAAGCACACAATATCATTCCAATCAATCAAACAAGGACATACAACGGTCTAACTATCATTACAAAAGTGCTTGGACTAAAACTAATTAAATGGTGGAAAATTCTACTACTGTTATGGTGGTCAACTAAAAAAACTGCTCTGATGTAGATTCCATGATATCTGCTCCAGCTTCATCAACATAGTCATCATCGCTGTCGTCGAGATCCGAGTCGGTGTCGTTGATGATGATATAATTATCTGGACAAGTAGGTTCATGCTCTTCCTCTCTGGGTGCTGATCCTCCCATGAATACTCCAATCTTCTACTTAAGGTCACCATTCTGTCTTACTAGAGCGACGATTTCTTCCATATAGTCCTTACGTGTAGCCTTGAGTTCTGCTTCTAGCTCCTTGATCCTGGTCATAGCCTTCTGTAGTTCCTCCATATCTGCGCACATCTGATTCTCCTGGCATCGGATGTGTTGGTTTAACTCCTGAATATAAGCTGCAATTGATCTGTCCTTCCTGGTGGTGATCATCTCAAAATGCTCATCTCGGTGCCCACAAATCTGGTAGATAGTATTCTTGAGGTTGTTGTGGTAAACTTCTCCAATTCGTCCCATGGCGATGTGAGCTGCCATGCTCTTTCCTAGGCTCCATGCTGGTACATCAAACGTAAACTCTATTGGCTCCGTGACTGGGGCAAACATCCTTCCTGGAATGTAGACTTGAATCCTCCAGCGCTCCTCTTCGGGTAAAGTGGCGTTGAAAGTCCCGGTGAAGCTTGGTACTCCTATGTTCAAGTATCTAGTGGCTTCCTTCAAGTGATATCCAAAAGGTGAATTCTCATTTGGTTGCGTGAACTTGATCCTTGCATCCGCCATCCTAAAGAATAGAAAAGATGAGGAGTCAGAAATGAGAAGAAAGAGTAGTGATCTAGGGCTTTAGCTTAATGGTCGTGTCCTACAGTCAGCGTGTGCTCTGATACCACCTTTGTAGCGACCAAACCTCAAACAGTCTGATCTTTGTGCTCATTGTCATCCCTGGATCAGTAATGCTGACACCACACAGTACTTGGAGGATTTATAACAGAGTAGCAATCACACACTCATTACATCGAATGTCTCAAAAGAGAACTTATTGAAATAAATATGGCTTAAGGCCATCTAAAATCAATAACAACGGAAGGCTTGGAAGATAAGCGAGTCCATCAACTCCAACGGCATCACTAAGTATAGAACCACGACCTACAAGCATCTTACTCGTCGTCTGAAAAGTCTGCAACATGAAACGTTGCAGCCCGAAAACGGGTCAGCACATGGAATATGCTGGCAATGTGACACATAGAGAACAACAATAGAATAAGCTATACTACATGCATATTTGGCTGGTGGTAAAGCTCTATGGTTACAGTTTTTGCATAAAGCCAATTTTCCCTACTACAAAGGAATAAAGTTATTTAACTAACATGGTGGTTGTTAAACATTGGGAATGGTTGACAGCATTATCAATCCCAATTAAAAGTACTCATTAAAACCCAACAATATTAATTTAGAAGTAACATGATGAGATTCACATGATATCCAGGTACTAGGTACTCAAGATGTCCATAACCGGGGACACGGCTAACCATGATTAGTTTATACACTCTGTAGAGGTTTGCGCACTTTTCCCCACATGACTCGTTCGCCTCCGCTTGGTTTCTCGCACTACATGGTGTTTGAGAAACGGATGAGCGAGACATAGTCTTTCAGAAGCACTTTACATAGGGGTAGACCGTACCAACCTACATCCCCTACATCTGCTAGTCCACCTCGTAAGAGTTCGCACAACTTAGTCAACTATGCTAGAGCCCATAATAGCATGTGGCTGCACACGGAAGTTTCTAGTTTGAATAATCTCATGATCCCTTTGAGCCTAGGTGGCGGTCCGAAGAAAATACAGGCAAGTCCTGATAGAAACCAGGTGCCTCAATCCACCCAGATGTGTGTTTAAGTTGTCACCTTAAATAAACCATTAATTCAACAATCTCACATCTGTCATGGATACACTCACCCAATCCATGTCTACTAGCATAGCATGGCATAATAAGCAAACGTAGAAGTAACTCCCAAAGATTTGATAATAAAACAGGTAATAGGTACTACCTCATCTACTTCCCTTCCCACAATTTAATTAGATCCTAATCATGCAATGTTTGAGGATAGATCTAATGCATAAAAACTGGGTATGAGAAGAGTATGATCAAAGTGTTACTTGCCTTGTTGATGATCCGCGAGACCTAGAGACTCGAAGTAACAGGCGGCGCACTCCTGGTATTCTATCAGAGACAAACAAACAAGCATACAATAGATACTCATCTAATGCACAGGTAAAACTCGAGTAAAATATCTAACCAGAATGTTCAACTTAAGAACTCCGATTTGCAAAAGAAACAGATCAAACAAAGCAACGAAAGTCAAACGGCGAAAGAAAACAGCTTCATTTTACTAATCTAGATCTAAGTCAAATTTTACAGAAGCAAAAACTTGTTTAAGTAGATTATTCGGAAAGAGGGTTTCGAGACGAAACTCTAGGCGCTTGAATCGCCTGATTCCGATAAACGAGCGAAAAGTTAAATTAAAACGAAAATCGGATCAGGAATGGCGATCAGAAAAATCGCGGATTAAATCCGAGAAAAAGGAAAACGACGAACGGGTCAACGAACGAACGTTCGTTAACTAAACTAATCTGACGAACACGTTCGTTAAAACGAATGAACGAGCGAACGCTCGCTAATTAAACTAAACCGAAAAAACCGATCTAACGAAAAACCGAAAAAAAAACCCGAAGAAAAACCGCTTGGTTTTTTTAAAAAAAATGGCGGCACGCGGATCGAGGCAGCGGCGAACTTCGGTGGTGGCGGCGGCGGAGTCCGGCGGCGGCGGCGTCGGCTAGGGTTAGGGTTTGCGTGGGTGGGTCGGCGGCGGCGGATCAGGCTGGCGGGGCGGGGCGGCTGGGCCTGGGGCGCCGGGGCGGCGCTATATATAGTGCCCCTCGAGCGGAGTCCCGCTCGGGCACGGCCCGTAGGTCGGTTGCGTTTTTTTAAATAATTCCGCGCAGAAGAAAAATAAAAAGAAATACTAAACGGACTCCAAAATTCCCGATATAAATTTTCCCCGGCTTCTAAAATCAAGCCGGACAAGAAGAACATTTATTTGGGGCCTAAATGAAATTTTGAAAAACGCGCATTTTTCCTAAATCCAAATAAAAAGCAAAAAACTCCAAAATAAATCTTATTTGATTTTTTTATTAAATCTTCATTATTTCTTTATTTTGGGAAAGTCATTTTATTCCCTCTCTGAAATTTTGGTAGTAGAAATAATTGAAGATAAAATAAATAAAATCAAATGATCCTATTTTCAAAATTTGAGAAAAACTCTATTATGAAAATAACGAAATCCCCAGCTCTCTCCGTGGGTCCTTGAGTTGTGTAGAATATCTAGGATCGAGCCAACAATGCAACAAAAATATGATATGCAATGATGATCTATGTATAACATTCCAAATTGAAAATTTGGGATGTTAAATCATGGCAATCATGTCATCTGTGCAAATAGTGGGCATACATAATGCGCATGACATATCACAATCATAGAAAGAAGATATGAGAAAAGTAGGTTCATTGTATTAGCAACAAGCCCTATGTAAATAGCAATGGAACATCATGACTCTCCCAACACAAGAATCAACAATAGCATGTGGCACATGGTAAACATGGCAATAGCAACAAGTATCTCCACCAAGCATGCAAATACACATAGAAGTATTATAATGGTAAACAATGGGTAAATGCAAGAAAGGGTCACAATTGCATGGCAAAGGCATGGAAATAGGCATAACATGCAAAGTGAACATGATGCAATGTGCATAAAGTAACAAGTGATATATAGCCCATAGCCATGTGAGAGCCAAGTAAAAGAGATGCGCGAATTCCTTCCGGGGAGGAAACAGTGGTAAAGATAGTCCACAGGATCCCAGGTTATCTGTGCTCTCAAGAGCTTGTTTTGTCAACTCATGGGATTTTGGGGTTGACGAGTATTCGTGAGTACCTACACAAAACAAAGTCAAAGGGAAAATTATGTGTGCGTGGTATATGTACACATCATCCATTATGATGCGCACCTGCATGTGTTGGTTAGCACAAAATATCCAATGCTCAAATAAATGAGATGCATGATATAGAAAAATGCCGTCCATCATGATAGGGTTTTTATTATGTATAGCATAATGGAGACTCAAATTGTGTAATGCATCATGAGAAATATGTAGAGCATTTTCATTCATGGAATGCATATGGTGCACGTAATTATGGGAATCATGCAAAGTATGGAATGCATCAAAATCTCCTAATATGTATGAGGAAACTATGGGGGTCTCCTCATGAGCATTAGTGGAAACATCACATGGAGAATATTGACAACATAAAAAACAAGGCATATTTGGAACAATGTGATCATGGCACGGCATAGTAGATGAATTGCGCAAATCATGTAAAGGAAGCATGGCAATATATATATGCCATAAGTGCAAATGGGATTTATTTTAATGTGCATGCATAGTTACTATGTTGAGATTGGTGTCGCGGGAAACCACGGCCATCCACTGGTGCGCGTCGGTGCTATACAAACGGTTTTTAACCCCTTTCCGGGACGACATTTGGAACCGTCGCCAAGTGAGTGTGGGCGATAGGGGGGGTCCTTCCCACACGACCCAGAAACCGTCGGGGATAGGCCCTCCTGGCACAGAAGCTGGCTCGTGTGAGATCGGGTGAGGCATCGAAACCCAATTGTTTCCATTCGTATGTACATACCACACGATGAATCCCAGAAAAACATTTCCATTCATATGTATATCACACACAGTCAATCCAAGGAGTACGTTTACGTTCTTATGTACATCCCACACAGTGAATCCAGGGAAAACATTTCCGTTCGTATGTACATCACACACAGTCAATCCAGGGAAAACGTTTCCGTTCGTATGTACATATCAAATGATTAGGCCGCTATAGTCATGTGAAAAAGGTGGACATCAACATTTAATTTGCCGATATGTTTGTGATAGGTATGTTATCGCACACGGTTCAAGAATGTAAAATGTGTGTGGTGCCTCTACTTAACGCCGATGTGTACATTTTCGTAACTGTGTGCGATTGGTATTCCTATCACACACGCACACTGGTTTGCAACGTTTGCCATATTATCATGAATCGCACACGCATATGAGACGAAACCGTGTGTGCGTCCGAAGGGCATCGCAAACGTTTCACGTCAAAGAACTGTCTGTTTTCGTTTTTCATCGCACATGTTGTTTTCTTTCTAACCGTGTGTACATTATTCTATTCACACCAGTACAATTTTTTTGGCTGTAATTTATTACTCGAATTGGAAATTTTGAAATATGAAACATGCAATTCAAATTCTCAGCACAATGGTTCAACAATGAATCCATAAATAAAATTGTCAGTACAATATGTTCAGTAATTACAGGATTAGACAGCAATTAACTATGATGAACCACAATATTTACAGGTGGTAAAGGTGAAGAGACAAGTGTAAATCATTTTGATTGCTGATGTTGTTGAAGAAGCGGAATACCCATAATGTGCCTTCCTGCATGCCATAGGCACGAACAACTTTTGTCCAACCCCTTGTGACGATCGCCTGCTCATCCTTCACCGCCTTCAGGAAGACTTCCAGAGCATTATCATGGTAGCATGAATTATATACTTTAACCTTAGTTGCCTCCACTCCGGTCATGTAGTTTGCAAGGTAATCATTAGTAAATAGCTTCAGAAACCATTGAAAAGAGAAAAATATCAGATCATGAGGTCTAATATAGTTACTTGTTGTGGGTAGGGGGAAAAGGAAACACTTACTTACCATCCTAAAGTTCACTGATGTCTTGGACAAAGTGTAAATAAAGAGCTTAATTCCCATCACCCGTTTCTTTCACCTAAAATTCTCTCTTAGTTTCCTCACTTGACGCTTGTTCATGAATATCTCATTGCCCCATACACAAAAGGGATCGAAGCGTGGATCAGTACTGCTCATATACGTACCTACAGGCAACCAGTAAATGTTAGAAGCTAAATGTTAATAAAACGGCAGCATCTCTAGTGATATCTTCATTGCGAAAGAGTAGCATGGTAGCAAAGGGACGGATTAAAAAATGGATACAACTGTTAATTGCAACAGGCTTAACAACATCCTAATTCATGTTTTGTAAGTTTGTAGCTATTGAAATACAACTGTTTAAAAATGGATACAACTGTTAATTGCAACAGGCTTAATAGCCATTGAAATCGGTACTGATAAAAATGCAATTGGTAGAGTTAAATATCACAAGGCAGGTGATGCCAGAGAAGATAATGGCCCAGATGTCTATAAAAGGTAGGGAAAATAGCTAAAACATGTTAGGCATGTTTACTACAAGATGCTTAAGACATCATGAAGGAAATATGCCCAGAGGCAATAAAGTTGTTATTTATATTTCCCTATATCATGATAAATGTTTATTATTCTTGCTAGAATTGTACTAACCGGAAACTTAGTACATGTGTGAATACATAGACAAAACATAGTGTCCCTAGTATGCCTCTACTTGACTAGCTCGTTAATCAAAGATGGTTATGTTTCCTGACCATAGACATGTATTGTCATTTGATGAACGGGATCACATCATTAGAGAATGATGTGATGGACAAGTTCCATCCATTAGATTAGCATAATGATTGATAAGTTTTATTGATATTGCTTTCTTCATGACTTATGCATGTTCCTCTGACTATGAGATTATGCAACTCCCGAATACCGGAGGACCACCTTGTGTGCTATCAAATGTCACAACGTAACTGGGTTATTATAGAGATGCTCTACAGGTGTCTCCGAAGGTGTTTGTTTGGTTGGCATAGATCGAGATTAGGATTTGTCACTCTGTGCATGGGAGAGGTATGTCTGGGCCCTCTCGGTAATGCTCATCACTATATGTCGGTGTCAAAACCGGCGGATCTCGGGTAGGGGGTCCTGAATTGTGTGTCTAAGGCTAATGGTAACAGTGGGCGGGGGACACGATGTTTACCCTGGTTCGGGCCTTCTCTATGGAGGTAATACCCTACGTCCTGCTTGATTGATCTTGATGATATGAGTATTACAAGAATTGATCTACCACGAGATCGTCGAGGCTAAAGCCTAGACGCTAGCCTATGATTATGATTGTTGTTGTCCTACAGACTAAACCCTCTGATTTATATAGACATCGGAGGGGGATAGGGTTACAGAGATTCAGTTACAGAGAAGGGAATCTACACATCCGAATTGCCAAGCTTGCCTTCCACGCAAAGCAGAGTCCCACCCAGACACGGGACGAAGTCTTCAATCTTGTATCGTCATAGTCCAACAGTCCGGCATAAGTATATAGTCCGGCCGTCCGAGGACCCCCTAATCCAGGACTCCCTTGGTAGCCCCTGAAGCAGGCTTCAATGACTGAGTCCAGCGCG
Organism: Triticum aestivum; assembly: GCF_018294505.1. Taxonomy (NCBI): domain Eukaryota; kingdom Viridiplantae; phylum Streptophyta; class Magnoliopsida; order Poales; family Poaceae; genus Triticum; species Triticum aestivum. The sequence continues at coordinate 330,639,715 of NC_057801.1, forward strand.
CAGATTGTCTTCGGCATTGCAAGGCGGGTTCCTTCTATGAATACTCCAAAGTAGATCTTGATCACAAGAATCGTGTCCGGCTCTGCAAAACAAATTCCACATACCACCGTAGAGAGCACAATATACCACAATTCTAATCTGCTGACAACTTTTCCACAGCGTGACATCACGCCGCGGCCCGGTCATTATTCGAACCATTTTCTCAACCTACTATTGCACGTCTTGTGAGGCAGTTTTATTGGCACGTCTTGTCGAAGCAGAGATTATGTCCCCTTACCATGGGATTCTCATCAATACGGGTGTGGGTAACCCAACCGTGCCATTAGCATGACGCTTGGGGAATAAACGAGTTTCAAGAGCAAGTGGGGAGACACATGACTGCCGCCTTTATAAAGAGATAAGGATTCCCTTTTTCACCCACGCCTTCTTCTTCCTCTGCTCATCCATTCTCATGCTCCAACGCCCAAGCCTTCACCTTCTCCGTAAAAACATCCCGAACATGTCTGGAGCGAGAGGCAAGTGGATGGCCTCCTCCGTCACGAAGGAGGACATCAAGAAGCTTAGGGGAGGCCGGATACTTGTCCACAGACATCGCGCATCGGCTTCCGGCCGAAGGGCAGATCATCCCTACCCCGAAACCCCACGAAAGGGTACTATTCCTCTCTCACTTCGTCCGCGGGCTGGGATTCCCCCTCCACCCGTTTGTCCGTGGACTAATGTTCTACTACGGGCTAGACTTCCATGATTTGGCCCCCAACTTTATCCTCAACATCCCGGCGTTTATCATCGTGTGCGAGGCCTTCCTCCGCATCACGCCCCACTTCGGCCTATGATTGAAGACCTTCAACGTGAAGCCAAAGGTGGCTGGGCGGCCAACAAGCGGAGTGCGGAGGTGCCATGGTGGGCAAGATTCCCAATGTCACCTGGCCCGAAGGCTCCTTTGTGGAGACTGTGAAGGGGTGGCAATCGGGGTGGTTCTTCATCACTGAGCCGCATGACGCCAACTGGGCGGTGACCCCTGAATTTCGATCCGGTGGCCCCATGCGGCTCACCTCCTGGATAGAGAAGGGCTTAGCCTGGGGCTTAGTGAAACAACTGACCGGACTTCAGACCTGTGTCCAAAATATGATAAGCAAGAAAATCAAGCTCGTCAACGTGGTCCAGGTTATGCTCCTCCGCCGGATTCTTCCGTGTCAGAGACGGGTTCACAATCTGTGGGAGTTCGACCCAGTCGAACACCAGACGCTGTGAGAGCTCTTCGGCACAACACATGAAGACGTCTGGAAGGTGCTTTTCAAGGCCAACGAGGTACCACCACCCATAACCGAAGATCGCAGACTCAGCGCGAAACGCCGAGCCAATCCGGTAAGTTTTCATATTTTGCAAGACGTGCCTTTTACCAGCACATCCGAAGGAGGAACCTAAGCCTCCATGCCGATTTTACAGGCCTGGGTAGTGATAGTGGAACAGATTGACAGCCCGACTCCGCTACCTGAAGATCCAGAATCGGCTCTTCTAACGAAGATGCTGTTTCTGGCACCCTATGAGGTGCCGGAGAAGAAGGCCAACAAGACGGCCGCGGGGACCAGAGAAGGTCTCCGGCGCAAGGTTGCATCAGACATGATGTCCGAAGACACTGAGACACACTCCTCCACCGAAGACGACGAGGAGGAGGAGGAAATTCATCCCCCCACCAGGGGGAGAAAGAAGAGGAAGGCCGCCACGCACGGGGAGGCCGAGGTGTCCAAGAAGGGAAAAACCTTCCTTCCTGACCACTCCACCATAGCCACGAACAGCATCGAGGAGTGGGAGCCCAGGGACAAGCCCCTGGCTAAGTCGTAAGTATCCGGACACAATAGTATTTCTGCTATGTTTGCTTTATCGCTTCTTATCGAGCCAGACATGCTCCTGTAGTCTGACCAAATCCAACATCGAGATATCCTCCTCTTCTGAGGGGACTCTGGACCTGTCGGCGATGAACAGCGATTCACTTCCGACAGCCTCCTCCCCCAGGGCCGCGGACGACACCGACGTGTGGTCTCGAAGGATACCAGGCCAAGGGGAGATAGTTCCTGAGACGCTCCCAGGCGAAATCCCAGTCACCAGGCATGTGGGGGGGGGGGGGAAGACCCCCATGGACTTCGATAATGGGGGTCGCAGCCAGTTTGGCCCCCAGCCGAATACGGCTCCGAAAACCCAAGTGGTTCCGGATTCAGGCAGGTAGCCTCTCTCTAAGGATGCGAGCCGCCTGTACCGATGACCTCTGTCCATCCAGAGGCACCGGAAAACTTGTTGGAAATGCTTCGCAATGCTTTCATTGATGAAGAACACCGTACTCTTATGAGTACGGTGATTGAGAAGGTCCGGTCCGCCAAAAGCGGATTGACCGAAGCCTGCGCTAGCCTTCTAACAGGCTTTGAGGTAAGTAATAAAATTGTAAGAGAATATCACAGTATAGACAGTAGTCCCTGATGCTCTGTTTGGTGTTCAAAAAGAAAATCCGAACAGAGGATCAAATAATGTTCGTAGGAGTCTATAAGAAGATGTGTATGTGAATAAGCAGGCGTCGCTGCTGGCCGCTGCCGCTCATACTGCCGAGGTCTCTAGACTAAAGTAGGACCTGGAGCGGACCGAGGGAGAGCTCGTCCTCGTGAAGAGGTAGCTCGAGGAAAGTCAAGGTACGCAATACCCCATCTGTATACTTATAAAGAATAAATGGTTTCTGCTGATAGAAGTGTCATGAACTTTGATAGGGGCCACGACCGAAGTGGCAGCCCTTAATAAGGTGCTGTCCGAGGCCGAAGAAAAAGCGGCCAAGGAACGCGCCGCGTGCGAGAAGCAAGAGGCCTGGGTCAGCGAGGTCCAGCAAGAGCTCCAGGATTTCGTCCACAAATACGAGTCCTTGGAGCGTGACTCTAAGACTCAAGGGTCCAAGCTTGCTAAGGCCCTCTAGAGCATGCAAGACACCAAAGCCGAAGCCTAGAAGGCCCTCTAGGAGATTCAGGCGGCCAAGACGATTGCGGCTGGTAAGGCATTTGTTATGCAAAGCAAGCATGTGAAGGAGACTTTCCTTTTACTTACCCGAATTTGGATTTCTCCAGGAGCGTTTGCAGATCTGCCATGCAGCATATCAGATGCCGTGGAGTTCTACCGAGCTGAAGAAGGGAGCTCAACAGAGAAGTTGTTCTGGTCTCAATATCTTGGGACAGAACATCGATGCCCCTGAGCGACCAGCTGAAGCAACTGGTCGAGCTGCACAAGGCAGCCGAACTGGCCATTAAGGACGTCATAGTCTGGTTGTGGCCTACCGAGCCTATGCCCAGCAGCTACTTTGGTCTCTTGAAGCGGCTTGTTAGTGCCTGCCCACGACTTGAAGTCATAAAGCGGTCGGTTTGCATTGAAGGTGTGCGGATGGCCTTTGCCCGTGCAAAGATGCATTGGGAGAAGATGGACACCACGGTGCTAATGACCGAGGGGCCATCGAAGGGCAAGGAGCACCACTGGCCCGAAAATTATTATGATAGTGTCCTAAAGGGCTCCCGCCTTGTGGCGGAACAATGTACTAAGGATGTAATCTTTTAATGAATGCACTCATTTTATCCTGTAATGTGAAACAAGTTCATTTGCGCAATATAATGCTAGTTGATTTAAAATTTTACCTCATGTGCCGCCGTTTACAAAATCTGAGAGTTGGCTAGTCGTCGGTTTCTGCCCCCATGTAACTAGTACAGGGGTGTTCGGGATAAATCTAAACAAACTTTATCCAAGTTTTTGGTCCTTTAAGGAGGTGTTTAGCGCAACGAACAAGGCAATCAGACTATACAACTTTATCACCCTCACTTAGCCCTAGAAGTTCTATAATTTTAAATTTTGGCGTAGCCCCTGGTATTCAGAAGGCCGAACTTGGGGCGCTATGCACGCCTAGATCGGGCAAAGACCGATCCCTCGCATGAAGCAGAAAACATCTTTAAGGATTTGAAACCTCTCGAACAGCGACCAGCTCTCGCTGCATCATGACAGTCAGTTTTCGGCTTTCTCTACTGAGGTGCTCGTCGAGAAGAACCGGGACACAATCGCAGTAGTCCTCCCTTTACTACCCAAGCCAATATAGCGGAATGTAGTGTAGCAAGCATAGGAGCGGGGCAACCCAACTATTGACCCAAGATATGAGTCAGAGCTGATGCATATAATGCTATAAGTTCGGGGTGCCGCACTGTCGAAATTGTTCGGACTTTCTTGTCGTGTTATGGGGTACACTGAAGCCCCTGGCAAACTGAACGTACTAGAATATATGGGTGTGATTTGTAGTAATCAAACAGTCAAGGAAAAAAAAGAAATGTAGTAATAAGATAACACTGTACATTATTTTCCATTGTTATTTGAATGATACGTCAAGGCGTATGTATACAAGTAGTGCGATAAGCAAATAGGACTATTTAACATGCCCTAATCAAGAGCGAGCTGCGTGTGGGTATGTAAACAGGTATAGCGATCGTTATCAGAGACCACATAACTGTGTGTGTTGTGGATTTGACATGAGCGATTGAGTATGCGGTCAAGATTGGATGGGCCTGGATTGTTTCTTTTAAATGGCTTCTTCTGTTGACCGGACTTGGAGCCATTGAATCCGGCATTGACGGCCGTGTCTTTGGTGTTGTCTCCATTATTGTGACGCTTGTGTCTGTTGCGCCAGGGCTTGCCGTTGCTATCTCTGGCGTCTGAAGTGCCATGATTTCTTGATGTGCTATTGCGACGAGCCAACCAGTTGTCCTCGCCCGCACAAAAGTGGGTCATGAGTGTCGTAAGGGCTACCATGCATTTTGGCTTCTCTTGGCCAAGGTGTCGGGCAAGCCACTCGTCACGGATGTTATGCCTAAAGGCCGCTAGGGCTTCGGCATCTGGACAATCGACGATTTGGTTCTTTTTAGTTAAGAACCGAGTCCATAATTTCTTGGGTGACTCTCCGCGCTAGTGGGTTATGTGACTTAAGTCATCAGCATCCAGTGGTCGCACATAAGTGCCCTGGAAGTTATCGAGGAATGCGTCTTCCAGGTTCTCCCAACTGCCAATGGAGTTTGCCGGCAGACTATTCAGCCAATGCCGAGCTGGTCCCTTGAGTTTTAGTGGGAGGTACTTGATGGCATGTAGATCATTGTCGCGGGCCATGTGAATGTGGAGAAGGAAATCTTCGATCCATACCACAGGGTCTGTTATCCCATCATATGGCTCGATGTTCACGGGTTTAAACCCTTCTGGGAATTCATGCTCCATTACTTCGTTAGTGAAGCATAGGGGGTGTGCACGCCTCTATGCCGAGCTACATCCGATGCAGTTCGGATTAGTCTGCTCTGCTGTATTCGGCCTGAACGGATTTGTATTTAGTATATCCGGCGTGGCGGTCATCATCGCGCATTGGGACGCGCCCCCACGATCCGTAGATCGATCTTGACTGTCCTGCTTTGTTTTCCAATTCGTCTTGTAGGTCATGCTTGTAGCCTCGGGCCTTCGTGTTTTTATTTGTTCGGCAACGGGGTGTGGGCTGGTGTTCGGGCTGATACGCCACTTTGTCTTGGCCACGAGGTGGTCGGTCAGCCGCATCCTGCGCTGGTAGTATAGGCTCCAGTGCCTCGTCCTCGAATTGAGGTACCAACCTGTGCCTCAGGTAACTTTTGGTTGGGCGCTCGAGTCCGTATTCCTCGGCTGTCAGGACCCCAGTCCATCTGTCAGTGAGCAGATCTTGATCAGCTTGAAGCTGCTGCTGTTTTTTCTTCAGGCTCTTTGTAGTGGCTATGAGCCGGCGCTTGAAGCGCTCCTGCTCGACGGGATCCTCAGGCACGCTAAATTCTTCGTTGCCAAGGCTCGCCTCGTGTTTGGAGAGGGGGATATAATTGTCATCCTCCAAGTCTTCATCCATTGCCTGTTCATCAGGGCTAGCTTGCCCGTCCTCCCGTCCGGCATGCTCGAAGCTTGGCTGGGCGGGATTGTTTTCATCCTCGGCATCATCCGGAGTGCTATTGTCTGTTGTGCCGGTATCGCTGTTTTTACAATGGCGGGGTTTAGAGCGGTGCCGCTGACGTCGGCGCTTAGGTTGCTTCTCAAGAGAATCACCCTCTGTTGCATCCTTTTGATCCTCACCATTGTTTTCTTTGGGTGTGTCCACCATATATATGGCGTATGATGAGGTGGCTATCCAGTGCCCTGTGGGCGGTGGTTCCCATTCTTCTCCGACATCGTCGTCCATACTGTCGATGTCTTCGGAGTTGAAATCAAGCATGTTGGTTAAGTTGTCGATAGTGGCTATTAAGTGGGTGGTGGGTGGGTAATGAATTCCTTCGTCGTCCGCTTCCCACTCAAGCCGGACATAGTTTGGCCAAGAGTCCCCTGACAGGGAGAGAGATTTTAATGAGGTTAGCACGTCTCCCAAGGGGTAGTGCTGAAAGATGTCGGCGAAGCTAAACTCCATGATCGGTGCCCAGTTAGATCTGATGGGCACGGATGCACGCGGTTCGGAGCCTATGGCCAGAGACGAGCCCGAGGGTCCGATGACACATACCTTATTGGAAGTGAAATCTATGTTCGGCTCTATCACCGTCGAGTGTGCGGCCTCCGTGGCGGGGTCCATTCTCTCGTCCTCGGATGGCACGATCTGCACTGGATTTAAAGCCAGGGCAGCTGCAGGTGTGATCTCCTGAACACCGTCTGATGGCAGATCTAGGTCATGCTCGTCGCGACTGTAGGGTGCACCTGTCATGGGCTCGAATCCGTCGAAGATCAAGTCTCCGCGGATGTCGGCCGTGTAATTCAGGCTTCCAAACCTGACCTGATGGCCAGGGGCGTAGCTATCGATCTGCTCCAGATGGCCAAGCGAGCTGGCCCGTAGTGTGAAGCCGCCGAATACAAAGATCTGTCCGGGGAGGAAAACCTCACCCTGGACCGCATCGTTGTAGACGATTGAAGGAGCCGTCAAGCCTTATGGTGACAACACAATGGAACTCTCAATGAAAGCACCAATGTCGGTGTCAAAACCGGCGGATCTCAGGTAGGGGGTCCCGAACTGTGCGTCTAAGGCTAATGGTAACAGGAGGCAGGGGACAGGATGTTTACCCAGGTTCGGGTCGTCTCTATGGAGGTAATACCCTACTTCTTGCTTGATTGATCTTGATGATATGCGTATTACAAGAGTTGATCTACCACGAGATCGTAGAGGCTAAACGCTAGAAGCTAGCCTATTATTATGATTGTTGTCGTCCTACGAACTAAACCCTCTGGTTTATATAGACACCGAAGGCGGCTAGGGTTACAGAGAGTCGGTTACAGAGAAGGGAATCTACATATCCGAATTGCCAAGATTGCCTTCCATGCGAAGGAAAGTCCCACCCGGACACAGGATGAAGTCTTCAATCTTGTATCTTCATAGTCCAACAGTCTGACATAAGCATATAGCCCGGCCGTCCGAGGACCCCCTAATCCAGGACTCCCTCACTATAGGCCTTGCAAGCAATGTGACTAATGAGTTAGTTGCGGGATGAAGCATTACAGAACGAGTAAAGAGACTTTCCGGTAACGAGATTAAACTAGGTATGAAGATACCGACATCGAATCTCGGGCAAGTAACATACTGATGACAAAGGGAACGACGTATATTGTTGTGCGGTTTGACCGATAAAGATCTTCGTAGAATTTGTAGGATCCAATATGAACATCCAGGTTCAGCTATTGGTTATTGATCGGAGATGTGTCTCGATCATGTCTACGTAGTTCTCGTACCCGTAGGGTCCACACACTTAACGTTCGATGACGATTTGTATTATGAGTTAAGTGTTTTGGTGACTAAAGTTTGTTTGGAGTCCCGAATGAGATCGCGGACATGATGAGGAGTCTCGAAATGGTAAAGAGGTAAAGGTTGATATATTGGAAGGTGGTATTCAGACACCGAAAGGGTCTCGGAGTGTATCGGGTACAAACTGGAGTACCGGAAGGGTTACCGGAACCCCCCGGTGGAAGATATGGGCCATATGAGCCATGGGAGGGAGGCTAACCAGCCCACAAGGGAGGAGGCCGAATTGGACTAGGGAAAGGGGGCGCCACCCCATTTCCTTCTCCTACTCCCTCCCCTTCCCCCTTTCCACCTCTGTAAGAAGGAAAAAAAGAGGGGGGCTGAATCCTACTAGGAGTGGAGTCCTAGTAGGACTCCCCCTCCCTTGGCGCGCCCCTGGTGGCCAGCCTCCTCCTCCCTCCTTTATATACGGGGGCAAGAGGGGCACCCCATAGGCACAACATTGTCTTAGCCATGTGCGGTGCCCCCTCCACCGTTTACTCCTCCGATAGTATCATCGTAGTGCTTAGTCAAAGCCCTGCGCGGATCACATCATCAACTCCGTCACCATGACATCGTGCTGACGAAACTCTCCCTCGACCCTCTGCTAGATCAAGAGTTCGAGGGACGTCATCGAGTTGAACGTGTGTTGTACTCTGAGGTGTCGTACGTTCGGTGCTAGATCGATTGGATCGTGAAGACGTTCGACTACATCAACCGTGTTAACATAACGCTTTCGCTTTCGGTCTACGAGGGTACGTGGACACACTCTCCCCCTCTCGTTGCTATGAATCTCCTAGATAGATCTTGCATGATCGTAGGAAATTTTTGAAATTGCATGCTACGTTCCCCAACAGTGGCATCTGAGCCAAGTTTATGCGTAGATGATATGCACGAGTAGAACATAAATAGTTGTGGGCGATAATAGTCATACTACTTACCATCAATGTCTTACTTTGATTCAGCGGTCTTGTTGGATGAAGCAGCCCAGACCGACATTGCATGACCGCGTTCATCAGACTGGTTCTACCGACATGCTTGCACACATGTGGCTGGTGGGTGTCTGTTTCTCCAACTTTAGTTGAATCGAGTTTGACTACGGTCGGTCCTTGTTGAAGGTTAAAACAACACACTTGACGAAAAATTGTTGTGGTTTTGATGCTTAGGTAAGAATGGTTCTTGCTAGAAGCCCGTAGCAGCCACATAAAACTTGCAACAACAACATAGAGGATGTCTAACTTGTTTGTAGGGCTTGTTGTGATGTGATATGGTCAAGACCTGATGTGATATAAATTGTTGTATGACATGATTATGTTTTGTAACATAGTTATTGGCAACTGGCAGGAGCCATATGGTTGTCGCTTTATTGTATGAAATGCAATCGCCATGTAATTGCTTTAATTTATCACTAAGCGGTAGCGATAGTCGTAGTAGCAATAGTTGCCGAGACGACAACGATGCTACAATGGAGATCAAAGTGTCAAGCCGGTGACGATGGAGATCATGACGGTGCTTTGGAGATGGTGATCAAAGGCACAAGATGATGATGGCCATATCATATCGCATATTTTGATTGCATGTGATGTTTATCTTTTATGCATCTTATTTTGCTTAGTACGAGGGTAGCATTATAAGATGATATCTCACTAAATTTCAAGGTATAAGTGTTCTCCCTGAGTATGCACCATTGCTACAGTTTGTCGTGCCGAGACATCACGTGATGATCGGGTGTGATAAGATCTACGTTCACATACAAGGGGTGCAAGCTAGTTTTGCACATGCAGAATACTCAGGTTAAACTTGACGAGCCTAGCATATGAAGATATGGCCTCGAAACACTAAGACCGAAAGGTCGAACGTGAATCATATAGTAGATATGATCAACATAGAGATGTTCACCATTGAAAACTAATCCATCTCAAGTGATGATCAGACATGGTTTAGTTGATATGGATCATGTGATCATTTGGATGACTAGAGGGATGTCTATCTAAGTGGGAGTTCTTTAGTAATATGATTAATTGAACTTTAATTTATCATGAACTTAGTCCTGATTGTATTTTGCAAATTATGCTGTAGATCAATAGCTCACGTTGTAGCTTCCCTATGTTTTTTGATATGTTCCTAGAGAAAACTAGGTTGAAAGATGATAGTAGCAATGATGCGGACTGGGTCCATGATCTGAGGTTTATCCCCATTCCTGCAGAGAAGAATTATGTCCTTGATGCACTGCTAGGTGACAGACCTATTTCAGGAGCAGATGCAGACGTTATGAACGTTTGGCTAGCTCAATATAGTGACTACTTGATAGTTTAGTGCACCATGCTTTACGGTTTAGAACCGGACTCCAAAAATTTTTTGAGACGCCACGGAGCATATGAGATGTTCCAAGAGCTAAAATTGGTATTTCAGACTCATGCCCGTGTCGAGAGGTACGAGACCTCTGACAAGTACTTTGCCTAAAAAGATGTAGGAGAATAGCTCAGCTAGTGAGCATGTGCTCAGAATGTCTGGGTACTACAATCGCTTGAATCAAGTGGGAGTTAATCTTCTAGATAAGATAGTGATTGACAGAGTTCTCTAGTCACCATCACCAAGTTACTGGAACTTCATGATGAACTATAATATGCAAGGGATGAAAAAAGCAATTCCCAAGCTCTTCGTGATGCTGAAATCAATGAAGGTAGAAATCAAGAAAAAGCATCCGGTGTTGATGATTAAACAAGATCACTAGTTTCAAGAAAAGGGCAAAGGGAAAGAAAGGAACTTCAAGAAGAATGGCAAGCAAGTTGTCACTCCTGTGAAGAAGCCCAAATCTAGACCTAAGCCTAAAACTAAATGCTTCTACTTCAAAGGTAATGGTCACTGGAAGCGGAGTTACCCCAAATATTTAGTGGATAAGAAGGATGCAAAGTGAACAAAGGTACATTTGATATACATGTTATTGATGTGTACCTTACTAGTGCTCGTAGTGACCCCTGGGTATTTCATACTTGTTCAGTTGCTAAGATTAGTAACTCGAAACAGGAGTTGCAGAATAAATAGAGACTAGTTGAGGGTGAAGTGACGATATATATTGGAAGTGGTTCCAAGATTTATATGATCATCATCGCACACCCCCTATACTCTCGGGATTAGAGTTGAACCTAAATAAATATTATTTGGTGTTTGCATTAAAGCATGAATATGATTAGATCATGTTTATTGCAATATGGTTATTCATTTAAGACAAAGAAGGATTGTTATTCTATTTACATGAATAAAACCTTCTATGGTCATACACCCAATGTTGATGGTTTATTGAATCTCGATCGTAATGATACACATAGTCATAATATTGATGTGAAAAGATGCAAAGTTGATAATGATAGTGCAACATACTTGTGGCACTACCGTTTAGGTCATATTGGTGTAAAGCACATGAAGAAACTCCATGCCGATGGGCTTTTGGAATCACTTGATTATGAATCATTTGATACTTGCAAACCGTGCCTTATGGGCAAGATGACTAAAACTCCGTTCTCCGGAACAATGGAACGAGCTAATGACTTATTGGAAATAATACATACCGATGTATGCGGTCCAGTGAGTGTTGAGGCTCGTGGCAGGTTTCATTATTTTCTGACCTTCACAGATGATTTGAGCAGATATGGTTATAAGTACTTAATGAAACACAAGTCTGAAACATTTGAAAAGTTGAAAGAATTTCATAGTGAAGTGGAGAATCATTGTAACAAGAAAATAAAGTTTCTACTATCTGATTGTTGAGGTGAATATTTGAGTTACGAGTTTGGCCTTCATTTAAAACAATGTGGAATAGTTTCATAGCTCACGCCACCTGGAACACCATAGCGTAATGGTGTGTCCAAATGTTATAACCGAACTTTATTAGATATGGTGCGATCTATGGTATCTCTTACCGATTTACCAGTATCGTTTTGGGATTATGCATTAGAGTCAGCTGTATTCACGTTAAATAGGGCGCCGTCAAAATCCGTTGAGACGACATCGTATGAACTGTGGTTCGGCAACAAACCTAAGCCGTCGTTTCTTAAAGTTTGGGGCTGCGATTCTTACGTGAAAAAGCTTCAACCTGATAAGCTCAAACCCAAATCAGAGAAATGGGTCTTCATAGGATACCCAAAGGAAACTGTTGGGTACACCTTCTATCACAAATCCACAGGCAAGATATTCTTTGCTAAGAATGGATCCTTTCTAGATAAGGAGTTTCTCTCGAAAGAAGTGAGTGGGAGGAAAGTAGAACTTGATGAAGTAATTGTACCTTCTCCTGAATTGGAAAGTAGTTCATCACATAAATCAGTTCTAGTGATTCCTACACCAATTAGTGAAGAAGCTAATGATGATGATCGTGATACTTCAGATCAAGTTACTATCGAATCTCGTAGGTCAACCAGAGTACGGTCCGCACCAGAGTAGTACGGTAATCCTATTCTAGAAGTCATGTTACTAGATCATGATGAACATACAAACTATGAGGAAGCAATGATGATCCCAGATTCCGCGAAATGGCTTGAGGCCATGAATCTGAGATGGGATCCATGTATGAGAACAAAGTGTGGACTTTGGTGGACTTGCTCGATGATCAGCAAGCCATATTAAATAAATGGATCTTCAAGAGGAAGACGAACACTAATAGTAGTGTTACTATCTACCAAGCTCGACTTGTCACAAAAGGTTTTTGACAAGTTCAAGGTTTTGACTACAATGAGATTTTCTCAATTTTAGTGATTCTTAAATCCATCTGAATCATGTTAGCAATTGCCATATTTTATGAAATCTGGCAAATGGATATCAAAACTACATTCCTTAAATGGATATTTCTTAAAGAAGAGTTTTATTTGATGCAACCAGAAGGTTTTGTCGATCCTAAAAGTACTAACAAGGTGTGTAAGCTCCAGCAATCCATCTATGGACTGATGGAAACATCTCAGAGTTGGAATATATGCTTTGATGAGTTGATCAAAGCACATAGTTTTATACAGACTTGCGGTGAAGCCTGTATTTACAAGAAAGTGAGTGGGAGCACTACAGCTTTTCTGATAAGTATATGTGAATGACATATTGATGATCGGAAATAATGTAGAATTTTCTGGAAAGCATAAAGGAGAGTTTGAAAGGAGATTCTCAAAGAAAGACCTCGGTGAAGCTGCTTACATAATTGGGCATCAAGATCTATAGAGATAGATCAAGATGCTTGATAAGTTTTTTCAATGAGTATATACCTTGACTAGTTTTTGAAAGATTTCAAAATTGATCAGTCAAAGAAGGAGTTATTGCATGTATTACAAGGTGTAAAGTTGAGTAAGACTCAAAGCCCGACCACAACAGAAAATAGAAAGAGAATGGAAGTCATTCCCTATGCCTCAGTAATAGGCTCTATAAAGTATGCCATGCTATGTACCAAACTAGTTGTGTGCCTTGCTATGAGTTTGGCAAGGAGGTACGATAGTGATCCAGGAGTAGATCACAGTATAGCGGTCAAAGTTATCTTTAGTTACGTAAGAGGACTAAGGAAGTATTTCTTGGTTATCGAGGTAGTAAAGAGTTACGTCGATGTAAGCTTTACACCAATCTAGATGACTCTGAGTCTCAATCTGGATACATATTTAAAGTGGGATAAATTAGCTAGATTAGCTCCATGTAGAGCATTGTAGACATAGAAAATTTGCAAAATAAATATGGCTCTGAATTTAGCAGACCTGTTGACTAAATTTCTCTTACAAGGAAACATGATCACACATTAGTATTCTTTGGGTGTTAATCACATAGCGATGTGATCTAGATTATTGACTCAAGTAAACCCTTTGGTTGTTGATCACATGTCGATGTGAACTATGGGTGTTAATCACATATAGATGTGGACAATTGGTGTTAAATCACATGGCGATGTGAACTAGATTATTGACTCTAGTGCAAGTGGGAGATTGAAGGAAATATACCCTAGAGGCAATAATAAAGTTGTTATTTATATTTCCTTATATCATAATAAATGTTTATTATTCATGCTAGAATTGTATAAACCAGAAACTTAGTACATGTGTGAATACAAAGACAAAATATAGTGTCCCTAGTATGCCTCTACTTGACGAGCTCGTTAATCAAAGATGGTTATGTTTCCTGACCATAGACATGTGTTGTCCTTTGATGAACGGGATCAAATCATTAGAGAATGATGTGATGGACAAGACCCATCCGTTAGCTTAGCATAATGATCGCAAGTTTTATTGCTATTGCTTTCTTCATGACTTATGCATGTTCCTCTGACTATGAGATTATGCAACTCCCGAATATTGGTGGAACACCTTGTGTGCTATCAAACATCACAACGTAACTCGGTGATTATAAAGATGATCTATAGGTGTCTCTGAAGGTGTTTGTTTGGTTGGCATAGATCGAGATTAGGATTTGTCGCTCCGTGTATCGGAGAGGTATCTCTGGGCCCTCTCGGTAATGCTCATCACAATAAGCCTAGCAAGCAATTTGACTAATGAGTTAGTTGAGGGATGAAGCATTACGGAACGAGTAAAGAGGCTTTCTAGTAACGAGATTGAACTAGGTATGAAGATACCGATGATCGAATCTCGGGCAAGTAACATATCGATGACAAAGGGAATAACATATGTTGTTGGGCGGTTTGACCGATAAAGATCCTCATAGAATATGTAGGAGCCAACATGAAAATCCAGGTTCCGCTATTGGTTATTGATCAGAGATGTGTCTCGATCATGTCTACAAAGTTCTTGAACCCGTAGGGTCCGCACGCTTAACGTTCGATGACGATTTGTATTATGAGTTATGTGTTTTGGTGACCGAATTTTGTTCAGAGTGCCGGATGAGATCACAAACATGACTAGGAGTCTCGAAATGATCGAGAGGTAAAGATTGATATATTGGAAGGTGGTATTCGGACACCGAAAGGGTTCCGGGGTGTATCGAGTACAAACTGGAGTACCGGAAAGGTTACCGGAACCCCCCGGTGGAAGATATGGGCCATTATGGGCCATGGGAGGGAGGCTAACCAGCCCACAAGGGGCTGGTGCGCCCCCACAAGGGAGGAGGGTGAATTGGACTAGGGAAAGGGGTGCCACCCCCATTTCCTTCTCCTACTCCCTCTCCTTCCCCATTTCCACCTCCGTAAGAAGGAAAAAAAGAGGGGGGTCGAATCCTACTAGGAGTGGAGTCCTAGTAGGACTCTCCCTCCCTTGGTGCACCCCTGGTGGCCGGCCTCCTCCTCCCTCCTTTATATACGGGGGAAAGGGGGCACCTGAAGGAAATATGCCCTAGAGGCAATACTAAAGTTATTATTTATTTCCTTATTTCATGATAAATGTTTATTATTCATGCTAGAATTGTATTAACCGGAAACATAATACATGTGTGAATACATAGACAAACATAGTGTCACTAGTATGCCTCTACTTGACTAGCTCGTGAATCAAAGATGGTTAAGTTTCCTAGCCATGGACAAAAGAGTTGTCATTTGATTAACGAGATCACATCATTACGAGAATGATGTGATTGACATGACGCATTCCGTTATCCTAGCATTTGATCGTTTAGTATGTTGCTATTGCTTTCTTCATGACTTATACATGTTCCTGTAACTATGAGATTATGCAACTCCCGTTTACCGGAGGAACACTTTGGGTGCTACCAAACGTCACAACGTAACTGGGTGATTATAAAGGAGTACTACAGGTGTCTCCGAAGGTACATGTTGAGTTGGCGTATTTCGAGATTATGTTTTGTCACTCCGATTGTCGGAGAGGTATCTCTGGGCCCTCTCGGTAATGCACATGACTACAAGCCTTGCAAGCAATGTGACCAATGAGTTGGTTACGGGATGATGCATTACGTAACGAGTAAAGAGACTTGCCGGTAACGAGATTGAACTAGGTATTGGATACCGACGATCAAATCTCGGGAAAGTAACATACCGATGACAAAGGGAACAACGTATGTTGTTATGCGGTTTGACCGATAAAGATCTTCGTAGAATATGTAGGAACCAATATGGGCATCCAGGTTCCACTATTGGTTATTGACCGAGAATAGTTCTAGGTCATGTCTACATTGTTCTCGAACCCGTAGGGTCCGCACACTTAAGGTTTCGATGACAGTTATATTATGAGTTTATGAGTTTTGATGTACCAAAGGAGTTCGGAGTCCCGGATGAGATCGGGGACATGACGAGGAGTCTCGAAATGGTCGAGACGTAAAGATCGATATATTGGACGACTATATTCGGAGTTCGGAAAGGTTCCGAGTGATTCGGGTATTTTTCGGAGTACCGGAGAGTTACAGGAATTCACCGGGGAGTATATGGGCCTTATTGGGCTTTAGGGGAAAGAGAGAGGAGAGGTTGGGCGCCCCCCAAGGCCTAGTCCGAATTGGACTAGGGGGAGGGGCTGCGCCCCCTTCTTCCTTCTCTTCTCTCCCCCCTTTCCTTGACTCCTACTCCTACTACTTGGAAGGGGGGGAATCCTACTCCCGGTGGGAGTAGGACTCCTCCTTGGTGCGCCTCCTCCTAGGCCGGCCACCCCTCCCTTGCTCCTTTATATACGGGGGCAGGGGGGCACCCCATGACACACAAGTTGATCTACGGATCGTTCCTTAGCCGTGTGCGGTGCCCCCCTCCACCATATTCCACCTCGGTCATATCGTCGCGGAGTTTAGGTGAAGCCCTGCGCCGGTATAACATCATCATCGTCACCACGCCGTCGTGCTGACGGAACTCATCCCCGAAGCTTTGCTGGATCGGAGCCCGGGGATCGTCATCGAGCTGAACGTGTGCTGAACTCGGAGGTGCCGTACGTTCGGTGCTTGGATCGGTCGGATCATGAAGACGTACGACTACATCAACCGCGTTGTGCTAACGCTTCCGCTTACGGTCTACGAGGGTACGTGGTCAACACTCTCCCCTCTCGTTGCTATGCCATCACCATGATCTTGCGTGTGCGTAGGAAATTTTTTGAAATTACTACGTTCCCCAACAGTGGCATCCGAGCCTAGGTTTATGCGTTGATGTTATATGCACAAGTAGAACACAAGTGAGTTGTGGGTGATACAAGTCATACTGCTTACCAGCATATCATACTTTGGTTCTCTGGTATTGTGAGATGAAGCGGCCCAGACCGAAATTACGCGTACGCTTACGCGAGACTGGTTTCACCGCTACGAGCACTTGTGCTTAAAGGTGCTGGCGGGTGTCTGTCTCTCTCACTTTAGCTGAATCGAGTGTGGCTACGCCCGGTCCTTGCGAAGGTTAAAACAGCACTAACTTGACGAACTATCATTGTGGTTTTGGTGCGTAGGTAAGAACGGTTCTTACTAAGCCCGTAGCAGCCACGTAAAACTTGCAACAACGAAGTAGAGGACGTCTAACTTGTTTTTGCAGGGCATGTTGTGATGTGATATGGTCAAGACGTGATGCTATATTTTATTGTATGAGATGATCATGTTTTGTAACCGAAGTTATCGGCAATTGGCAGGAGCCATATGGTTGTCGCTTTATTGTATGAAATGCAAATGCTCTGTAATTGCTTTACTTTATCACTAAGTGGTAGCGATAGTCGTAGAAGCAATAGATGGTGTAACGAGAACGATGCTACGATGGAGATCAAGGTGTCGCGCCGGTGACGATGGTGATCAGGACGGTGCTTCGAAGATGGAGATCACAAGCACAAGATGATGATGGCCATATCATATCACTTATATTGATTGCATGTGATGTTTATCCTTTATGCATCTTATCTTGCTTTGATTGACGGTAGAATTTTAAGATGATCTCTCACTAATTATCAAGAAGTGTTCTTCCTGAGTATGCACCGTTGCGAAAGTTCTTCGTGCTGAGACACCACGTGATGATCGGGTGTGATATGCTCTACGTTCAAATACAACGGGTGCAAAACAGTTGCACACGCGGAATACTCGGGTTAAACTTGACGAGCCTAGCATATACAGATATGGCCTCGGAACACGGAGACCGAAAGGTCGAGCGTGAATCATATAGTAGATATGATCAACATAATGATGTTCACCATTGAAACTACTCCATCTCACGTGATGATCGGACATGGTTTAGTTGATTTGGATCACGTGATCACTTAGATGACTAGAGAGATGTCTGTCTAAGTGGGAGTTCTTAAGTAATATGATTAATTGAACTTAAATTTATCATGAACTTAGTACCTGGTAGTATTTTGCAAATTATGTTGTAGATCAATAGCTTGCATTGTTGCTTTCATATGTTTATTTTGATACGTTCCTAGAGAAAACTGTGTTGAAAAATGTTAGTAGCAATGATGCGGATTGGATCCGTGATCTGAGGTTTATCCTCATTGCTGCATAGAAGAATTATGTCCTTGATGCACCGCTAGGTGACAAACCTATTGCAGGAGCAGATGCAGACGTTATGAACGTTTGGCTAGCTCAAATGATGACTACTTGATAGTTTTGTGCACCATGCTTTATGGCTTAGAATCGGGACTTCAAAGACGTTTTGAACGTCATAGACCATATGAGATGTTCCAGGAGTTGAAGTTAATATTTCAAGCAAATACCCGAGTTGAGAGATATGAAGTCTCCAACAAGTTCTATTGCTAAAAGATGGAGGAGAATCGCTCAACCAGTGAGCATGTGCTCAGATTGTCTGGGTACTACAATCGCTTGAATCAAGTGGGAGTTAATCTTCCAGATAAGATAGTGATTGACAGAGTTCTCTAGTCACCATCACTAAGTTAGTAGAACTTTGTGATGAACTATAGTATGCAAGGGATGACGAAAACGATTCCCGAGCTCTTCGTGATGTTGAAATCGACGAAGGTAGAAATTAAGAAAGAGCATCAAGTGTTGATGATTGACAAGACCATTAGTTTCAAGAAAAGGGCAAAGGGATAGAAAGGGAACTTCGAGTAGAATTACAAGCAAGTTGTCACTCCCGCGAAGAAGCTCATAGATGGACCAAAGCCTGAAACTGAGTGCTTACACTGCAAAGGAAATGGTCACTGGAAACGGAAATACCCTGAGTATTTGGTGGATAAGAAGGATGGCAAAGTGAACAAGGGTATATTTCATATACAGGTTATTGATGTGTACCTTACTAGTGTTTATAGTAGCCCCTGAGTATTTTATACTTGTTCGGTTGCTAAATATTAGTAACTCAAAACAGGAGTTACGGAATAAACAGAAACTAGTTGAGGGTGAAGTGACGATGTGTGTAGGAAACAGTTCCAAGATTGATATGATCATCATCACACTCTCCCTACACTTTCGAGATTTGTGTAGAACCTAAATAAATGTTATTTGGCGTTTGCATTGAGCATGAATATGATTTGATCATGTTTATTGCAATACGGTTATTCCTTTAAAATCAGAGAATAATTGTTGTTCTGTTTACATGAATAAAACCTTCAATGGTCATACACCCAATGAAAAGAGTTTGTTGGATCTCGATCGTAGTGATACACATATTCATAATATTGATGCCAAAAGATGCAAAGTTAATAATGATAGTGCAACTTATTTGTGGCACTGCCGTTTGGGTCATATCGGTGTAAAGCGCATGAAGAAACTCCATAAAGATAGATTTTTGGAATCACTTGGTTATGAATCATTTGATGCTTGCGAACCGTGCCTTTTGGGCAATATGACTAAAACTCTGTTCTTCAGAACAATGGAACGAGCTACTGACTTGTTGGAAATAATACATACCGATGTATGTGATCCAATGAGTGTTGATGCTCGTGGCAAGTATCGTTATTTTCTGACTTTCACAAGATGATTTGAGCAGATATGGGTATAACTACTTGATGAAACATAAGTCTGAAATAATTGAAAGGTTCAAAGAATTTCAGAGTGAAGTGGAAAAATCATCATAACAAGAAAATAAAGTTTCTGCGATCTGATCGCGGAGACGAATATTTGAGTTACGAGTTTGGTCTTCAATTAAAACAATGTGGAATAGTTTCACAGCTCACGCCACCTGGAACACCACAACGTTATGGTGTGTCCGAACGTCGTAATCGTACTTTACTAGATATGGTGCGATCTATGATGTCTCTTATCGGTTTACCACTATCGTTTTGGGATTATGCATTAGAGACAGCTGCATTCACTTTAAATAGGGCACCATCAATATCCATTGAGACGACGCCTTATGAACTGTGGTTTAAGCAAGAAACCAAAGTTGTCGTTTCTTAAAGTTTGGGGCTGCGATGCTTATGTGAAAAAGTTTCAACCTAATAAGCTCGAACCCAAATCGGAGAAGTGCGTCTTCATAGAATACCCAAAAGTAACTATTAGGTGCACCTTCTAACAGATCCAAAGGCAAGTTATTCGTTGCTAAGATGGATCCTTTCTAGAGAAGGAGTTTCTCTCGAAAGAAGTGAGTGGGAGGAAAGTAGAACTTGATAAGGAAATTGTACCTTCTCCAAAATTGGAAAGTAGATCATCACAGAAGTCAGTTCCAGTGATGCCTACACCGATTAGTGAGGAAGTTAATGATGATGATCATGAAACTTTGGATCAAGTTACTACAGAAACTCGTAGGTATTCAGAGTATGGTCCGCGCTAGTGTGGTATGGTAAATCCTATTCTGGAAGTCATGTTACTAGACCATGATGAACCTACGAACTATGAGGAAGCGATGATGAGCCCAGATTCCGCGAAATGGCTTGAGGCCATAAAATCTGAGATATGATCCATGTATGAGAACAAAGTATGGACTTTGATTGACTTGCTCGATGATCAGCAAGCCATGTTAAATAAATGGATCTTCAAGAGGAAGATGGACACTGATAGTAGTGTTACTATCTACTAAGCTTGACTTGTTGCGAAAAGTTTTCGACAAGTTCAAGGTGTTGAATACAATGAGATTTTCTCACTCGTATCAATGCTTAAGTCTGTTCAAATCATGTTAGCAATTGCCACATTTTATGAAAGCTGGCAAATGGACGTCAAAACTGCATTCCTTAATGGATTTTTTAAAGAAGAGTTGTATATGATGCAACCAGAAGGTTTTGTTAATCCTAAAGGTGCTAACAAAATGTGCAAGCTCCAGCGATCCATCAATTGACTGGTGCAAGCATCTCGGAGTTGGAATATACGCTTTGATGAGTTGATCAAAGCATATGGTTTTATACAGACTTTTGGAAAGGCCTGTATTTACAAGAAAGTGAGTGGGAGCACTACAACCTTTCTCATAAGTATATGTGAATGACATATTATTAATTGGAAATGATGTAGAATTTTCTGGAAAGCATAAAGGAGTGTTTGAAAGGAGTTTTTCAAAGAAAGACCTCAGTAAAGCTACTTACACATTGAGCATCATGATCTATATAGATAGATCAAGACGCTTGATAAGATTTTTCAATGAGTACATACCTTCATAATTTTTTGAAATAGTTCAAAATGGAATAGTGAAAGAAGGAGTTCTTGCCTGTGTTGCAAGGTGTGAAATTGAGTAAGACTCAAATCCCGACCACGGCAGAAAATTTAAAGAGAGTGAAAAGTCATTCCCTATGCCTCAGTCATAGGTTCTATAAAGTATGCTATGCTACCAGACCTATTGTATACCTTGCTATGAGTTTGGCAAAGGAATACAATTTTGATCTAATAGTAGATCACTGGACAGCGGTCAAGAATATCCTTAGTGAGGACTAAGGAGATGTTTCTCGATTATGGAGGTGATAAAAGAGTTCGTTGTGAAAGTTACATTGGTGCAAACTTTTACACTGATCCAGATGACTCTAAGTCTCAATCTGGATACATATTGAAAGTGGGAGCAATTAGCTAGAGTAGCTCCATGCAGAGCATTGTGGACATAGAATATTTGCAAAATACATACGGCTCTGAATGTGACAGACCCGTTGACTAAGCTTCTCTCACGAGCAAAACATGATCACACCCCTTAGTACTCTTTGGGTGTTAATCACATAGCGATGTGAACTAGATTATTGACTCTAGTAAACCCTTTGGGTGTTGGTCACATGACGATGTGAACAATGGGTGTTAATCATATACAGATATGAATATTGGTGTTGAATCACATGGCGATGTGAACTAGATTATTGACTCTAGTGCAAGTGGGAGACTGAAGGAAATATGCCCTAGAGCCAATACTAAAGTTATTATTTATTTCCTTATTTCATGATAAATGTTTATTATTCATGCTAGAATTGTATTAACCGGAAACATAATAGATGTGTGAATACATAGACAAACATAGTGTCACTAGTATGCCTCTACTTGACTAGCTCGTGAATCAAAGATGGTTAAGTTTCCTAGCCATGGACAAAAGAGTTGTCATTTGATTAACGAGATCACATCATTAGGAGAATGATGTGATTGACATGACCCATTCCGTTAGCCTAGCACTTGATCGTTTAGTATGTTGCTATTGCTTTCTTCATGACTTATACATGTTCCTGTAACTATGAGATTATGCAACTCCCGTTTACCGGAGGAACACTTTGGGTGCTACCAAACGTCACAACGTAACTGGGTGATTATAAAGGAGTACTACAGGTGTCTCCGAAGGTACATGTTGAGTTGGCGTATTTCGAGATTAGGTTTTGTCACTCCGATTGTCGGAGAGGTATCTCTGGGCCCTCTCGGTAATGCACATCACTACAAGACTTGCAAGCAATGTGACCAATGAGTTGGTTACGGGATGATGCATTACGTAACGAGTAAAGAGACTTGCCGGTAACGAGATTGAACTAGGTATTGGATACCGACGATCAAATCTCGGGCAAGTAACATACCGATGACAAAGGGAACAATGTATGTTGTTATGCGGTTTGACCGATAAAGATCTTCGTAGAATATGTAGGAACCAATATGGGCATCCAGGTTCCGCTATTGGTTATTGACCGAGAATAGTTCTAGGTCATGTCTACATTGTTCTCGAACCCGTAGGTTCCGCACGCTTAAGGTTTCGTTGATAGTTATATTTTGAGTTTATGAGTTTTGATGTACCAAAGGAGTTCGGAGTCCCGGATGAGATCGGGGACATGACGAGGAGTCTCGAAATGGTCGAGACGTAAAGATCGATATATTGGACGACTATATTCGGAGTTCGGAAAGGTTCCGAGTGATTCGGGTATTTTTCGGAGTACCGGAGAGTTACGGGAATTCGCCGGGGAGTATACGGGCCTTATTGGGCTTTAGGGGAAAGAGAGAGGAGAGGTTGGGCGCCCCCCCAAGGCCTAGTCCGAATTGGACTAGGGGGAGGGGCTGCGCCCCCTCCTTCCTTCTCTTCTCTTCCCCCTTTCCTTGACTCCTACTCCTACTACTTGGAAGGGGGGAATCCTACTCCCAGTGGGAGTAGGACTCCTCCTTGGTGCGCCTCCTCCTAGGCCGGCCACCCCCTCCCTTGCTCCTTTATATACGGGGGCAGGGGGGCACCCCATGACACACAAGGTTATCTACGGATCGTTCCTTAGCCGTGTGCGGTGCCCCCCTCCACCATATTCCACCTCGGTCATATCGTCGCGGAGTTTAGGCGAAGCCCTGCGCCGGTAGAACATCATCATCGTCACCACGCCGTCGTGATGACGTAACTCATCCCCGAAGCTTTGCTGGATCGGAGCCCGGGGATCGTCATCGAGCTGAACGTGTGCTGAACTCGGAGGTGCCGTACGTTCGATGCTTGGATCGGTCGGATCGTGAAGACGTACGACTACATCAACCGCGTTGTGCTAACGCTTCCGCTTACGGTCTACGAGGGTACGTGGACAACACTCTCCCCTCTCGTTGCTATGCCATCACCATGATCTTGCGTGTGCGTAGGAATTTTTTTGAAATTACTACGTTCCCCAACAGCACCCAGTATGCACAAAATTGTCTTAGCCGTGTGCGGTGCCCCCCTCCACCGTTTACTCCTCCGATAATACAATGGTTGTGCTTAGGCAAAGCCCTACGCGGATCACATCATCAACACCGTCACCATGCCTTCGTGCTGATGAAACTCTCCCTCGACCCTCTGCTGGATCAAGAGTTCGAGGGACATAATCGAGCTGAACGTGTGCTGAACTCGGAGGTACCATACGTTCGGTGCTAGATCGCTTGGACCGTGAAGACGTTCGACTACATCAACCGCATTAACATAACGCTTCTACTTTCGGTCTACGAGGGTACGTGGACACACTCTCCCCCTCTCGTTGCTATGCATCTCCTAGATAGATCTTGCGTGATCGTAGGAAATTTTTGAAATTGCATGCTATGTTCCCCAACACATCGATCGTACAAAACATATCCATTAATTGCAACTTGTATTGGTAAGATTGAACTGGTGAGTTCATACTTTGTATGTCCTGACAGGTAGATGCTGGGGCACTTCATCTTGGCCAGAGCCCATCCAAAGTCAGCGGCGGCGGAGGCGAGCTCTTCCTCCGGGTCGAAGCGTGGATCAGTGCCCTAACATGTGTACCTACAAGAAGCAAGTAAACGCTAGAAGCCAAACTGCAGATGCACAAATGATGAAAAATACTATAAGACATGGGATGCAGCTAACCTCACCGGCAAACAACAACATCGACCTTTATGGCCATGTGTAAGTACATGGATAGGCATGTTAAGTACAACAGGGTTAGCATCCACCAAAAATAGGAAATGGGCAGCATCTCTAGTATATCTTCATTGCGGAGAGTAGCATGGTAGCAAAGTTTGTTGCTAGTATTGGTGAAATTGAATTGAACAGTTAATGCTTGAACATCACTCAGTGTGCAGTACTGAAATAAACAAGGCACGAACATGCTTAATACATCAACCTTACAAAACATAACCATTCCAAGTGGTATTGGTAAGTGCTACGTCTTGAGCTTGCGTTGGTTTTCCTCGTAGAGGAGAGGGTGATGCAGCAAAGTGTAGCGTAAGTATTTCCCTCAGTTTTGAGAACCAAGGTATCAATCCAGTAGGAGGCTCCTCAAAAGTCCCACGCACCTACACAAACAAACTGAGAACTCGCAACCAACGCAATAAAGGGGTTCTCAATCCCTTCACAGCCACTTGCGAAAGTGAGATCTAATAAAGATGATATGATAAGATAAATATATTTTTGGTATTTTGTAATATAGATGCAAAAAGTTAAGATGCAAATAAAGTAGATTGAAAGCAAATATGATAAGAGATAGACTCGGGGGCCATAGGTTTCACTAGAGGCTTCTCTCAAGATAGCATAAGTATTACGGTGGGTGAACAAATTACTGTCGAGCAATTGATAGAAAAGCGCATAGTTATGAGATTATCTAGGCATGATCATGTATATAGGCATCACATCCATAACAAGTAGACTGACTCCGGCCTACATCTACTACTATTACTCCACACATCGACTGCTATCCAGCATGCATCTAGAGTATTAAGTTCAAAAGAACAGAGTAACGCATTAAGCAAAATGACATGATGTAGAGGGATAAACACATGCAATATGATATAAACCCGATCTTGTTATCCTCGATGGCAACAATACAATATGTGTCTTGCAACCCTTTCTGTCGCTGGGTAAGAACACCGCAAGATTGAACCCAAAGCTAAGCACTTCTCCCATGGCAAGAAAGATCAATCTAGTAGGCCAAACCAAACTGATAATTCGAAGAGACTTGCAAAGATAACTCAATCATACATAAAAGAATTCAGAGAAGATTCAAATATTATTCATAGATAAACTTGATGATAAACCCACAATTCATCGGATCTCGACAAACACATCACAAAAAGAGTTTACATCGAATAGATCTCCACAAGAGAGGGGGAGAACATTGTATTGAGATCCAAAAAGAGAGAAGAAGCCATCTAGCTAATAACTATGGACCCGTAGGTCCGTGGTAAGCTACTCACAACTCATCAGAGGGGCAAGGATGTTGATGTAGAGGCCCTCCGTGGTTGCTTCCCCCTCTGGCAGAGTGCCTGCAAGGGCTCCAAGATGGGATCTCGCGGATACAGAAGGTTACGGCGGTAGAAATTGTGTTTTGTGGTGCTCCTAGATGTTTTTAGGGTACGTAGGTATATATAGGAGGAAGAAGTACGTCGGTGGCCGCCCGAGGGGCCCACGAGACAGGGGGCACGCCCTAAGGGGGGGGGGGCGCCCTCCTATCTTGTGGGGCCCTCGGAGGCTACTTGTAACATCACAAATTTTCAATTTGAAATGTTATACATAGATCATCATTGCATATCATATTTTTGTTGCATTGTTGGCTCAATCCTAGAAATTCTACACAACTCAAGGACCCATGGCGAGAGTTGGGGATTTCATTATTTCATATTTGAGTTTTTCTCAAATTTTGAAAATAGGATCATTTGATTTTATTTATTTTATCTTCAATTATTTCTACTACCAAAATTTCAGAGAGGGAATAAAATGACTTTCCCACAATAAAGAAATAATGAATATTTAATTAAAAATCAAATAAGATTTATTTTGGAGTTTTTCGCTTTTTATTTGGATTTAGGAAAAGTGCGCATTTTTCAAAATTGCATTTAGGCCCCAAATAAATGTTCATCTTGTCCGGCTTGATTTTAGAAGCCGGGGAAAATTTATTTCGGGAAATTTGGAGTCCGTTTAGTATTTATTTTTATTTTTCTTCTGTGCGGAATTATTTAAAAAAAAACGCAACCGACCTACGGGCCGTGTCCGAGCGGGACTCTGCTCGGGGGGCACTATATATAGCGCCGCCCCGGCGCCCCAGGCCCAGCCGCCCCGCCCCTCCAGCTCGATCCGCTGCCGCCGGCCCACCCGCGCAAACCCTAACCCTAGCCGACGCCGCCGCCGCCAGCCGACACCGGAGCCTCGCCGGACTTCGCCGCCGCTGCCGCCGAGGTTCGCCGCCTCCATCCGCGTGCCGTGGGTTTTTTTAAAAAAAACGAGCGGTTTTTTCTTCGGTTTTTCGTTAGATCGTTGTTTTCGATTTAGTTTAATTAGCGAGTGTTCGCTCGTTCATTCGTTTTAACGAACGTATTCATCAGATTAGTTTAGTTAACGAACGTTTGTTCGTTGACCCGTTCGTCGTTTTCCTTTTTCTCGGATTTAATCCGCGATTTTTCTGATCGCGATTCCTGATCCGATTTCCGTTTTAGTTTAACTTTTCGCTCGTTTATCGGAATCAGGCAATTCAAGCGCCTAGAGTTTCGTCTCGAAACCCTCTTTCCGAATAATCTACTTAAACGAGTTTTTGCTTCTGTAAAATTTGACTTAGATCCAGATTAGTAAAACGAAGCTGTTTTCTTTCGCCATTTGACTTTCGTTGCGTTGTTTGATCTGTTTCTTTTGCAAACCGGATTTCTTAAGTTGAACATTCTGGTTAGATCTTTTACTCGAGTTTTACCTGTGCATTAGATGAGTACTTATTGTATGTTTGTTTGTTTGTCTGCGATAGAATACCCGGAGTGCGCCGCCTGTTACTTTGAGTCTCTAGGTCTCGCGGGTCATCAGCAAGGCAAGTAACATTGCATGATTAGGATCTAATTAAATTGTGGGAAGGGAAGTATATGAGGTAGTACCTATTACCTGTTTTATTATCAAACCTTCGGGAGTTACTTCTACGTTTGCTTATTATGCCATGCTATGCTAGTAGACGTGGATTGGGTGAGTGTATCCATGACAGATGTGAGATTGTTGAATTAATGGTTTATTTAAGGTGGCAACTTAAACACACATCTGGGTGGATTGAGGCACCTAGTTTCTATCAAGACTTGCCTGTATTTCTTCGGACCGCCACCCAGGCTCAAAGGGATCATGAGATTTTCAAACTAGAAACTTCCGTGTGCAGCCACATGCTATTATGGGCTCTAGCATAGTTGACTAAGTTGTGCAAACTCTTACGGGGTGGACTAGCAGATGTAGGGGATGTAGGTTGGTACGGTCTACCACTATGTAAGGTGCAAGTGCTTCTGAAAGACTATGTCTCGGTCATCCGTTTCTCAAACACCATGTAGTGCGAGAAACCGAGCGGAGGTGATCGAGTTATGTGGGGAAAAGTGCGCAAACCTCTGCAGAGTGTATAAACTAATCATGGTTAGCCGTGTCCCCGGTTATGGACATATTGAGTATCTAGTACCTGGATATCATGTGAATCTCATCATGTTACTTTAATTAATATTGTTGGGTTTTAATGAGTACTTTTAATTGGGATTGAGAATGGTGTCAACCATTCTCAATGTTTAACAACCACCATGATAGTTAAATAATTTATTCCTTTGCAGTAGGAAAAAATTGGCTTTATGCAAAAACTGTAACCATAGAGCTTTACCACCAGCCAAATATGCATGTAGTATAGCTTATTCTATTGTTGTTCTCTATGTGTTACATTGCCAGCATATTCCATGTGCTGACCCGTTTTCGGGCTGCAACGTTTCATATTGCAGACTTTTCAGACGACGAGTAAGATG
Organism: Triticum aestivum; assembly: GCF_018294505.1. Taxonomy (NCBI): domain Eukaryota; kingdom Viridiplantae; phylum Streptophyta; class Magnoliopsida; order Poales; family Poaceae; genus Triticum; species Triticum aestivum. The sequence goes on from NC_057801.1 coordinate 330,667,940, forward strand.
CTTTTAGGTCGTGGTTCTATACTCAGTGATGCCGTTGGAGTTGATGGACTCGCTTATCTTCCAAGCCTTCCGCTGTTATTGATTTTAGATGGCCTTAAGCCATATTTATTTCAATAAGTTCTTTTTTGAGACATTCGATGTAATAAGTGTGTGATTGCTACTCTGTTATAAATCCTCCAAGTACTGTGTGGTGTCAGCATTACTGATCCAGGGATGACACTGAGCACAGAGATCAGACTGTTTGAGGTCTGGTCGCTACAAAGGTGGTATCAGAGCACACGCTGACTGTAGGACACGGCCACTAAGCTTAAAGCCCTAGATCACTACTCTTTCTTCTCATTTCTGACTCCTCATCTTTTCTATTCTTTAGGATGGCGGATGCAAGGATCAAGTTCACGCAACCAGATGAGAATTCACCTTTTGGATATCACTTGAAGGAAGCCACTAGATACTTGAACATAGGAGTACCAAGCTTCACCGGGACTTTCAACGCCACTTTACCCGAAGAGGAGCGCTGGAGGATTCAAGTCTACATTCCAGGAAGGACGTTTGCACCAGTCACGGAGCCAATAGAGTTTACCTTTGATGTACCAACATGGAGCCTAGGAAAAAGCATGGCAGCTCACATCGCCATGGGACGAATTGGAGAAGTTTACCACAACGACCTCAAGAATACTATCTACCAGATTTGTGGGCGCCGAGATGAGCATTGGGAGATGATCACCACCAGGAAGGACAGATCAATCGCAGCTTATATTCAGGAGTTAAACCAACACATCCGACGCCAGGAGAATCAGATGTGCGCAGATATGGAGGAACTACAGAAGGCTATGACCAGGATCAAGGAGCTAGAAGCAGAACTCAAGGCTACACGTAAGGACTATATGGAAGAAATCGTCGCTCTAGTAAGACAGAACGGTGACCTTAAGGAGAAGATTGGAGTATTCATGGGAGGATCAGCACCCAGAGAGGAAGAGGATGAACCTACTTGTCCAGATAATTATATCATCATCGACGACACCGACTCGGATCCCGACGACAGCGATGATGACTATGTTGATGAAGCTGGAGCAGATATCATGGAATCTACATCGGAGCAGTTTTTCTAGTTGACCACCATAACAGTAGTAGAATTTTCCACCATTTAATTAGTTTTAGTCCAAGCACTTTTGTAACGATAGTTAGACCGTTGTATGCCCTTGTTTGTAGTGTTATCTCACTAGACCTCATTCTATTCTTAACTCTCCCCTTTAAACCCTCAGATGCCTCCGAGACGCGACCCCGAGTTTGTTTTCCCGCCAGAGATCACTCAGTTGATTCAGCAGCAGAATACCTTGATTCAAACATTGGTACAGAACCAAGGCAACAACAACAACAACCCACCACCACCACCTGTTGATCATCTGGCACATTTCTTAAGGTTGAATCTGCCGGTGTTTTCCAGTAGCACCGAGCCTATAGTAGTAGATGATTGGCTCCGTAAGATAGGGAGGGAGTTGACCACTGCAGGATGCACAGATGGAGAAAAGGTGAAGTTTGCCGCACATCAGCTTGACGGACCCGCAACAGCATGGTGGGAGAATTTTACAGCCACTTACCCTGTAGACACTGTCACATGGAATCAGTTTCAACAAGCTTTCTGTACTGCCCATGTTTCAGCAGGATCTATGGCCATGAAGAAGCGTGAGTTTCGCAACTTACACCAAGGAGGACGGACAGTTGGCCGGTATGTGGATGATTTCAGTAAGCTAGCACGTTATGCCCCAGATGACGTTGCTACAGATGAAGTTAAGCAGGAGAAGTTTCTAGAAGGACTGAATGATGAGCTGAGTATGCAGTTGATGGTAGCCACTTTAAATAACTATCAGGAGTTAGTAGATCGTGCTCTTATGATTGAGGGGAAACAACAGCAGATTGACAATCGTAAGAGGAAGTATGCACAGGGGAAGTACAATTCTGGAGCTCAGCAGAAGCCACGCTTTACCCCAAAGTCAGGAGGGCATTTTCAGCATACTCACGGAGGAGGCAGCTCGCACAATCATAACGGCACAAAGAATGGAAATGGGAATGGAGGAAGCAATGGACAAAACCGCACCAACCCGTCAACACCATCCAAGGCAGACCTGAGCCATATCACTTGTTATAAGTGCCGTAAGACTGGGCATTATGCAAATGATTGCCCAGAAGCCCAAAATGGAAATGGCAATGGAAGCTCAGGAAAGAAGCTCAACCCTTTCAACAGGGGGCAAGTGAACCACGTTACGGTGGAGGAGGTTGAAGCTCAGCCAGACGTGGTAATAGGTAAGTTTTTGGTTAAGACATTTACTGCAGTTGTTCTTTTCGATACTGGTGCATCGCATTCATACATATCAAGGGGATTTGTGGATAAATATAAACTACCGACCCAAGCACTTAGGTCACCCATGCTAGTAACCTCACCCGGAGCAGAGTATACGGCTAGTATATGGTGTGATCGACTGCCATTAAGGATTGGACACCATGTATTTCCCTCGGACCTAATAGTTTTGGAATCGCAAGGTTTGGATGTGATATTAGGCATGGATTGGTTATCGAAGTATGGAGGGAATATTGATTGCGCCAGTAAGTCGATTTTGCTTACCACCCCTGAAGGAAGAAGAATCAAGTATGTATCACGGCATGAGCCGAGAAGAGCACATGTAAATTCCTTATCAGGAGTTGTGCAGGAGGAAGTACCAGTGGTAAGGGATTTCCCCGATGTATTTCCAGAAGAGTTGCCAGGCATGCCACCGGATAGAGACATTGAGTTCTTAATTGAACTACTGCCAGGCACTGGGCCAATATCCAAGAGACCGTACAGGATGCCAGCCCAAGATTTGGAGGAAATTAAGAAGCAGATTAATGAGTTGTTGGATAAAGGTTTTATTCGCCCAAGTTATTCGCCTTGGGGATCGCCAGTACTTCTGGTGGAAAAGAAGGATGGATCGTTAAGAATGGTTGTCAATTATCGCGGATTGAATGAAGTAACAATCAAGAACAAGTACCCACTACCAATGATCAATGATCTGTTTGATCGGTTGCAAGGAGCTAAGGTGTTTTCCAAGATCGATTTGCGATCAGGATACCATCAGTTGAAGATTCGGGAGCAAGATATACCGAAGACAGCTTTTACCACCAGGTACGAGTTGTATGAGTACACCGTTATGTCATTTGGTCTGACTAAGGCCCAGCCTATTTTATGAACATGATGAACAAAGTGTTTATGGAGTTTTTGGATAAGTTCATCGTGGTGTTCGTTAATGATATTTTGGTTTACTCGAAAAATGAAGAGGAACATAAGGAGCACTTGCGTTTGGTACTCGAGAAGCTCAGAGAACATCAGCTATACGCCAAGTTCAGCAAGTGTGAGTTTTGGTTGAAGGAAGTTGGATTTCTCGGACATGTTATATCCGGAGAAGGTATCGCAGTAGACCCCACTAAAGTTGTCACTGTGACAAACTGGGAAGCACCAACAATAGTTGGAGAGATCAGGAGTTTCCTTGGACTCGCAGGATACTACCGGAGATTCATTGAAAATTTCTCGAAGATTGCGAAGCCTATGACAGAGTTGTTGAAGAAGGATACTAAGTTCATTTGGACTGAGGAGTGTGAGGCTAGTTTCCAAGAGTTGAAGAAACGTTTGGTTACCTCACCAGTATTAATTCTGCCAGATCAGACTAAGGATTATGAAGTGTATTGCGACGCTTCACGTCGAGGACTTGGAGCAGTGCTTATGCAGGAAGGAAGAGTTGTTTCGTATGCTTCACGACAACTTAAGCCTCATGAGTTGAATTATGCTACTCATGATTTGGAGTTAGCAGCCGTAGTGCACGCACTGAAAACATGGAGACATTTTCTCATTGGAAATCATTGTGAGGTGTACACGGATCACGAGAGTTTGAAGTACATCTTCACGCAGAAGGAGTTAAATCTCAGGCAGAGGAGATGGTTGGAGCTTATTAAGGATTATGATATGAGATTGCATTATCACCCCGGGAAGGCTAACGTTGTAGCAGACGCGTTGAGCCGCAAGAGCCATGTCAATACACTAATGACGGGAGAAATACCCAAGGAGTTAGCCGAGGATCTTCGAGAGCTATGTTTGGAAATAGTTCCGAGAGGCTATGTAGCAGCATTGGAGATTCAGTCTACTTTGATGGATAAAATCAGAGAAGCTCAAAAGGCAGATAAGGAAATTGCTTCCATTAAGGAAAGGATGAGCAAGGGAAAGGCTAAAGGATTTCGTGAGGATGAGCACGATACCTTATGGTTTGAGGACCGTGTTTATGTGCCCAATGACCCGGAGATCAGGAAGTTGATTCTGCAAGAGGCACATGATTCACCATATTCGATTCACCCCGGAAATACGAAGATGTATTTGGATTTGAAGGAAACTTTCTGGTGGACCGGAATGAAGAAGGATATTGCAGAGTATGTAGCAGTTTGTGATGTATGTCAGAGGGTGAAGGCAGAACATCAGAAGCCAGCAGGATTGTTACAGCCATTGCCTATACCCGAATGGAAGTGGGATAAACTAGGCATGGATTTCATCACGGGATTGCCCAGGACTCGTTCAGGCTATGACTCGATTTGGGTTGTAGTCGATCGTTTGACGAAGGTAGCTCATTTCATTCCAGTAAAGACTACCTACAGTAGCGCCAAATTGGCTAAGATATACATGACAAGGATTGTTTGTTTGCATGGAGTTCCGAGGAGTATCGTATCAGATAGAGGAACCCAATTCACCTCGAAGTTCTGGAAGCAGTTGCACGAAACATTGGGAACCAGGCTGGAGTTTAGCACAGCTTTCCACCCACAGACAGATGGACAGACCGAGAGAGTCAATCAGATTTTGGAGGATATGCTTAGAGCTTGTGTTTTGGATTATGGATCAAGTTGGGATGACAACTTGCCATACGCGGAGTTTTCTTACAACAATAGTTATCAATCCAGTTTGAAGATGGCCCCTTTCGAAGCCTTGTACGGAAGGAGGTGCAGAACCCCGTTGTTGTGGGATGAGGTAGGAGATCGCCAGTTGTTTGGACCGGATTTGATTAAGGAGTCTGAACAGAAAGTAAAGTTGATTCGCGACAGGCTCAAGGTAGCTCAGTCAAGGCAGAAGAGCTATGCAGATTCAAAACGCAAGGGGACAGAATATGAAGTCGGGGACAGAGTTTATCTTCGAGTATCTCCACTTCGAGGAGTTAAGCGTTTTGGAGTTAAAGGAAAGTTAGCGCCACGTTTTGTGGGGCCATACAAGGTTTTGGAACGCATGGGAGAAGTAGCGTACAAGTTGGAATTACCTGAGGGATTGTCAGGAGTTCACGATGTGTTCCATGTTTCACAGTTGAAGAAGTGTCACGCAGAGATGGCTGATATACCACTGAGAGATACTGTGCCACTGGAAGCGATTCAGTTGAAAGAAGATTTGACCTATGAAGAGAAACCAGTTAAGATTCTGGAGTATGCCAGCAGAGTTACCCGCAGTAAGGTTATCAAGTTTTGCAAAGTTCAGTGGAGCCACCACACCGAGGAGGAAGCCACCTGGGAGCGAGAGGAAGATCTGCTCAAGGACCACCCTCACCTATTTGCTAGCCAACCCGAATCTCGAGGGCGAGATTCATCTTAAGGGGGGTAGGTTTGTAACATCCCAAATTTTCAATTTGGAATGTTATACATAGATCATCATTGCATATCATACTTTTGTTGCATTGCTGGCTCGATCGTAGAAATTCTACACAACTCAAGGACCCACAGAGAGAGTTGGGGATTTCGTTATTTTCATATTTGAGTTTTTCTCAAATTTTGAAAAGAGGATCATTTGATTTTATTTATGTTATCTTCAATTATTTCTACTACCAAAATTTCAGAGAGGGAATAAAATTACTTTCCCACAATAAAGAAATAATGAAGATTTAATAAAAAAATCAAATAAGATTTATTTTGGAGTTTTTCACTTTTTATTTGGATTTAGGAAAAATGCGCGTTTTTCAAAATTGCATTTAGGCCCCAAATAAATGTTCATATTGTCAGGCTTGATTTTAGAAGCCGGGGAAAATTTATTTCGGGAATTTTGGAGTCCGTTTAGTATTTATTTTTAATTTTCTTCTGCGCGGAATTATTTAAAAAAAACAAAAAGAAACGCAACCGACCTACGGGCCGTGCCCGAGCGGGACTCCGCTCGGGGGGCACTATATATAGCACCGCCCCGGCGCCCCAGGCCCAGCCGCCCCGCCAGCCCGATCCGCCGCCGCCGGCCCACCCGCGCAAACCATAACCCTAGCCGCCGCCGCCGCCGCCGGACTCCACCGCCGCCGCCGGAGCCCCGTCGGACTTCGCCGCCGCCGCCGCCGAGGTTCGCCGCCGCCTCGATCCGCGTGCCGCCATTTTTAAAAAAAAACCGAGATGTTTTTTCTTCTTTTTTTCGGTTTTTCGTTATATCGGTTTTTTTCGGTTTAGTTTAATTAGCGAGCGTTCGCTCGTTTGTTCGTTTTAACGAACGTGTTCGTCAGATCAGTTTAGTTAACGAACGTTCGTTCGTTGACCCGTTCATCGTTTTCCTTTTTCTCGGATTTAATCCGTGATTTTTCTGATCGTGATTCCTGATCCGATTTCCGTTTTAGTTTAACTTTTCGGTCGTTTATCGGAATCAGGCGATTCAAGCGCCTGGAGTTTCGTCTCGAAACCCTCTTTCCGAATAATCTACTTAAACAAGTTTTTTGCTTCTGTAAAATTTGACTTAGATCCAGATTAGTAAAACGAAGCTGTTTTCTTTCACCATTTGACTTTCGTTGCTTTGTTTGATCTGTTTCTTTTGCAAACCGGAGTTCTTAAGTTGAACATTCTGGTTAGACCTTTTACTCGAGTTTTACCTGTGCATTAGATGAGTACTTATTGTATGTTTGTTTGTTTGTCTGCAATAGAATACCCGTAGTGCGCCGCCTGTTACTTCGAGTCTGTAGGTCTCGCGGATCATCAGCAAGGCAAGTAACATTTTGATCATACTCTTTTCATACCCAGTTTTTATGCATTAGATCTATCCTCAAACATTGCATGATTAGGATCTAATTAAATTGTGGGAAGGGAAGTAGATGAGGTAGTACCTATTACCTGTTTTATTATCAAACCTTTGGGAGTTACTTCTACGTTTGCTTATTATGCCATGCTATGCTAGTAGACGTGGATTGGGTGAGTGTATCCATGACAGATGTGAGATTGTTGAATTAATGGTTTATTTAAGGTGGCAACTTAAATACACATCTGGGTGGATTGAGGCACCTGGTTTCTATCAGGACTTGCCTGTATTTCTTCGGACCGCCACCCAGGCTCAAAGGGATCATGAGATTATTCAAACTAGAAACTTCCGTGTGCAGCCACATGCTATTATGGGCTCTAGCATAGTTGACTAAGTTGTGCGAACTCTTACGGGGTGGACTAGCAGATGTAGGGGATGTAGGTTGGTACGGTCTACCCCTATGTAAGGTGCAAGTGCTTCTGAAAGACTATGTCTCGGTCATCCGTTTCTCAAACACCATGTAGTGCGAGAAACCAAGCGGAGGCGATCGAGTCATGTGGGGAAAAGTGCGCAAACCTCTGCAGAGTGTATAAACTAATCATGGTTAGCCGTGTCCCCGGTTATGGACATCTTGAGTATCTAGTACCTGGATATCATGTGAATCTCATCATGTTACTTCTAATTAATATTGTTGGGTTTTAATGAGTACTTTTAATTGGGATTGAGAATGCTGTCAACCATTCTCAATGTTTAACAACCACCATGTTAGTTAAATAACTTTATTCCTTTGCAGTAGGGAAAAATTGGCTTTATGCAAAAACGGTAACCATAGAGCTTTACCACCAGCCAAATATGCATGTAGTATAGCTTATTCTATTGTTGTTCTCTATGTGTTACATTGCCAGCATATTCCATGTGCTGACCCGTTTTTGGGCTGCAACGTTTCATGTTGCAGACTTTTCAGACGATGAGTAAGATGCTTTTAGGTCGTGGTTCTATACTCAGTGATGCCATTGGAGTTGATGGACTCGCTTATCTTCCAAGCCTTCCACTGTTATTGATTTTAGATGGCCTTAAGCCATATTTATTTCAATAAGTTCTCTTTTGAGACATTCAATGTAATAAGTGTGTGATTGCTACTCTGTTATAAATCCTCCAAGTACTGTGTGGTGTCAGCACTACTAATCCAGGGATGACACTAAGCACAGAGATCAGTCTGTTTGAGGTCTGGTCGCTACACTTCGTGACATGCACTCCAAGCTCTCCGGATCAGATTTGTTCCAAAAATAACGCTCCCGAAGGTTTCATTCCGTTTGGACTCCGTTTGATATTCCTTTTCTTCGAAATACTGAAATAGGCAAACAAACAGCAATATGGGTTGGGCCTCCGGTTAGTAGGTTAGTCCCAAAAATGATTTAAATGTGTAAAATAAAGCCCATAAACATCCAAAAGGGGTAATATAATAGCATGGAACAATCAAAAATTATAGATACATTGGAGACATATCAAGCATCCCCAAGCTTAATTCCTGCTCATCCTCGAGTAGGTAAATTATAAAAAAGAAATTTTTGATGTGGAATGCTACCTAGCATAATTAATAATGTAATTTTCTTTATTGTGCCATGAATGTTCAGATCCAAATGAATACAAAATAAAAGTTCATATTGACATAAGAAATAGTAATACTTCAAGCATACTAATCAAAGTAATCATGTCTTCTCAAAATAACATGGCTAAGGAAAGTTATCCCTACAAAATCATATAGTCTGGCTATGCTCTAACATCAGCACACAAAGTATTTAATCATGCACAACCCCGATGACAAGCCAAGCAATTGTTTCATACTTTAATAATCTCAAACTTTTTCAACTTTCATGCAATACATGAGCGTGAGCCATGGTCATAGCACTATATGTGGAATAGAATGGTGGTTGTGGAGAAGACAAAAAGGAGAAGATAGTCTCACATCAACTAGGCATATCAACGGGCCATGGAGATGCCCATTAATAGATATCAATGTGAGTGAGTACGGATTGCCATGCAACGGATGCACTAGAGCTATAAATATATGAAAGCTCAACAAAAGAAACTAAGTGGGGTGCATCCAACTTGCTCGCTCACGAAGACCTACGACACTTTGAGGAAGCCCATCATTGGAATATACAAGCCAAGTTCTATAATGAAAAATTCCCACTAGTATATGAAAGTGACAACATATGAGACTCTCTATTATGAAGATCATGGTGCTATTTTGAAGCACAAGTGTGGAAAAAGAGATAGTAGCATTGTCCCTTCTCTCCTTTTCTCTCATTTTATTTTTTTCTTTGGCCTTTCTTTTTTTCCTTTTTGGCCTTTCTTTATTTTTGGCTTTTTTTTTCTTTTTGGCGTTTCTCTTTTCCCCTTTTTTTTCCTTTTTGTAAAGTCCGAAGTCTCATCCCGACTTGTGGGGGAATCATAGTCTTCATCATCCTTTCCTCACTAGGACAATGCTCTAATAATGAAGATCATCACACTTTTATGGATTTACAACTCAAAGCTAGAACAAGATATGACTCTATATGAATGCCTCCAGCGGTGTACCGGGATATGCAATGAATCAAGAGCGACATGTATGAAAATTATGAAGGTGGCCTTGCCACAAATACGATGTCAACTACATGATCATGCAAAAAGCAATATGATAAAAGTAATGTGTGTCATATGAACGGAACGGTGGAAAGTTGCATGGCAATATATCTCGGAATGGCTATGGAAATGCCATAATAGGTAGGTATGGTGGCTGTTTTGAGGAAGGTAAATGGTGCGTGTATGGTACCGGTGAAAGGTGCATGGTACAAGAGAGGCTAGCAATGGTGGAAGGGTGAAAGAGTGCGTATAATCCATGGACTCAACATTAATCAAAAGACCTCATATACTTGTTGCAAAAATTCAGAAGTCATCAAAAACCAAAGTACTACGCGCATGCTCCTAGGGGGACAGATTGGTAGGAAAAGACCATCGCTCGTCCCTGGCTGCCACTCATAAGGAAGCCAATCAATAAATAAAATTGTGCTCCAACTTCATCACAAAGCGGTTCACCATACGTGCATGCTACGGGAATAACAAGCTTCAACACAAGCATTCTTTAAATTCATAATCACCCAACTAGCATGACTTTAATATCACTACCTCCATATCTCAAAACAATTATCAAGCATCAAATTGATCATAGCATCCAATTCACTTTCTATGATAGTTTTGATTATACCCAACTTGGATGCTCATCATTCTAGGACCAACTTTATGATCATAACGAATACCATGCTGTTCTAAAAGACTCTCAAAATTATATAAGTGAAGCATGAGAGACTAGGAATTTCTTCAAAATTAATATACCACCGTGCTCTAAAAGATATAAGTGAAGCACTAGAGCAAAAACTATCAAGCTCAAAAGATATAAGTGAAGCACATAGAGTATCCTAGCAAATTCTAATAAAATAGGCTTCTCCCAAAAGGTGTGTACAGCAAGGGTGATTGTGGTAAATTAAAAAGCAAAGACTAATATAATACACGATGCTCCAAACAAAACACATATCATGTGGCGAATAAAAATATAGCTCCAATTAAAGTTACCAATGAACAAAGACGAAAGAGGTGATGCCTTCCCGGGCATCCCTAAGCTTAGGATTTTGGATATTCTTGAATATCTTGGGGTGCCTTGGGAATCCCCAAGCTTAGGCTCTTGCCACCCTTTATTCCATAGTCCATAAAAACTTTACCCAAAACTTGAAAACTTCACAACACAAAACTCAATAGGAAATCTTATAAGCTCCGTTAGTGAAAGAAAACAAAACCACCACATAAGGTACTGCAATGAACTCTTTCTTTATTTATTTTGGTGTTAAACCTACTGTATTCCAACTTCCTTATGGTTTATAAACTAATTTACTAGCCATAGATGCATTGAAATAAGCAAACAACACACGAAAAACAGAATCTGTCAAAAACAGAACAGTCTGTAGCAATCTGTAACTAACGCAAATTTCTGGAACTCTAAAAATCCTACCAAAATAGGGAATCCTGGACAATTTGTTTATTGAACAGCAGAAAAAAGAATCAACGCAAAATCACATTACTGTGATTTAACAAAATTATATTCGTGCGTGCAAAGTTTCTGTTTTTCAGTAGAATCAAATGAACTCTCAGCGTAGGTTATCCTATGGGTTCTACTTGGCACAAACACTAATTAAAAGATAAAAACACATCTATCCAGAATATAGGTGCAAGATTTATTACTAAACAGGAGAAAAAACAAAAAGATAAATAAAAATTGGGTTGCCTCCCAACTAGCGCTATCGTTCAACGCCCCTAGCTAGGCATAAAAACAAAGATAGATCTAACGAGTGCCATCTTTGGCACTAAATTCATAAGTAGCACGCATGATATATTCATAAGGTAATTTTAATTTCTTTCTTGGAAAGTGTTCCATGCCTTTCTTTAATGGAAATTGGAATCTAATGTTCCTTTCCTTCATATCAATAATCGCACCAGTCGTTTTAAGGAAAGGTCTAGCAAGAATAATAACGCAAGAAAGATTGCAATCTATATCAAGAACGGTAAAATCTACGGGCACCAAATTTCTATTTCCAACAATAAGAACATCATTGATCCTTCCCATAGGCTTTTTAATGGTGGAATCCGCAAGGTGCAAATTTAAAGAGCAATCATCAAGATCATGGAAACCTAGAATATCACATAAAGTTTTCGGAATCGTGGAAACACTAGCACCCAAATCACACAAAGCAAAACACTCATAATTTTTAATTCTAATCTTTATAGTAGGTTCCCACTCATCATTAAGTTTTCTAGGTATAGAAACTTCCAAATTAAGTTTTTCATCATTAGACTGCATCAAGGCATCAACAATATGTTTGGTAAAAGCTTTATTTTGACTATAAGCATGAGGAGAATTAACAACGGATTGCAACAAGGAAATAAAACATTTTAAAGAGCAATTGTCATAATCAAATTACTTGAAATCCGAGATAGTAAGTTCAATATTATTAGAAGTAGATGATTCTCCAATCTCACTTGTACCAATTTTTGCATCAAGATCTAAAGACTCCGAATTTTTGGGACGCCTTCTAGGCAAAGTTGATTCATCACCACTCCCATAATCATCAAAATTCATATTGCAAAACATAGATCTAATCAGATCCGCATCAATAACTTTAAGATCCTCATCATTATTTTCACGGAGACTAGAGGAACATGCTTTTATAAAGCTTTCTTTTTTTGCACGCAATCTAGCGGTTCTTTCCTTGCACTCGTCAATGGAAATTCTCATTACTTTGAGAGACTCATTGATATAATGCTTAGGAGAAGAAGATCCAAGTTTAAGAGAATTAACATCAAGCGAAAGTCTATCGACGTTCCTAGCCAAATCATCAACTTTGAGCAATTTTTCTTCAAGCAAAGCATTAAAATTCTTTTGAGAAATCATAAATTCTTTCACACTATTCTCAAAATCAGAGGGCATCTTATTAAAATTACCATAAGAATTATTGTAGGAATTTCCATAATTATTAGAGGGATTACTAGGGAATGGTCTAGCATTAAAATTTCCTCTATAAGCGTTGTTTCCAAAACTATTCCTACCAACAAAATTCACATCCATAGATTCATTATTATTCTCAATCAAGGAAGACAAAGGCATATCATTGGGATCAAGAGGAGTATTTTTAGTAGCAAACATCTTCATAAGTTCATCCATCTTTCCACTCAAAACATTGATTCCTTCTATAGCATGCACTTTTTTACTAGAAGATCTTTCGGTGTGCCATTGAGAATAATTAGCCATAATATTATCAAGCAATTTTGTAGCATCTCCTAACGTGATTTCCATAAAGGTGCCTCCCGTGGCCGAATCTAAGAGATTTCTAGAAGCAAAGTTCAAACCGGCATAAATTTTTTGTATGATCATCCATAAATTCAAACCATGAGTAGGGCAATTACGAAGCATCAATTTCATTCTTTCCCAAGATTGGGCAACATGCTCATGATCAAGTTGTTTAAAATTCATAATATTGTTCCTAAGAGCGATGATCTTAGCGGGAGTAAAATATTTAGAGATAAAAGCATCTTTGCACTTGTTCCAAGAATCAATACTATTTTTAGGCAAAGACGAAAACCAAACTTTAGCACGATCTCTAAGTGAAAACGGAAATAACTTCAATTTAACAATATCATTATCCGTAGCGACATCTTCACTAGGAAGGCCGGCAAATCAACAAATCAACAAAAAAATTAATATGAGTAGCGACATCTTCACTAGGAAGGCCGGCAAATTGATCTTTCATAACAAGATTCAGCATAGAGGTATTGATTTCACAAGACTCAACATCATTAAGATGAGCAATCGGAGTACTAAGGAAATCATTATTATTAGTATTCGAGAAGTCACACAACTTGGTATTATCTTGTGCCATGGCAACAAGTAATCCAACACACAAGCAAACAGAAAAACGGCAAGCGAAAAAGAGAGGAGGAGATTGGGAAAGAGAGGGCGAATAAAACGGCAAGGGTGAAGTGGGGGAGAGGAAAACAAGAGGCAAATGGCAAATAATGTAAATGCAAGGGAGATGGGTTTGTGATGGGTACTTGGTATGTCTTGAGTTGAGCGAAGACCTCACCGACAACGGTGCCAGAAATCCTTCTTGCTACATCTTGAGCTTGCGTTGGTTTTCCTAGAAGAGGAGAGGGTGATGCAGCAAAGTGTAGCGTAAGAATTTCCCTCAGTTTTGAGAACCAAGGTATCAATCCAGTAGGAGGCTCCTCAAAAGTCCCACGCACCTACACAAACAAACTAAGAACTCGCAACCGACGCAATAAAGGGGTTGTCAATCCCTTCACGGCCACTTGCGAAAGTGAGATCTAATAAAGATAGTATGATAAGATAAATATATTTTTGGTATTTTGTAATATAGATGCAAAAATTAAAGATGCAAATAAAGTAGATTGAAGGCAAATATGATAAGTGATATACCCGGGGGCCATATGTTTCACTAGAGGCTTCTCTCAAGATAGCATAAGTATTACGATGGATGAACAAATTACTGTCGAGCAATTGATAGAAAAGCGCATAGTTATGAGATTATCTAGGCATGATCATGTATATAGGCATCACGTCCATAACAAGTAGACCGACTCCTGCCTGCATCTACTACTATTACTCCACGCATCGACCGCTATCCAACATGCATCTAGAGTATTAAGTTCATAAGAACAGAGTAACGCATTAAGCAAGATGACATGATGTAGAGGGATAAACACATGCAATATGATATAAACCCCATCTTGTTATCCTCGATGGCAACAATAAAATACGTGTCTTGCAACCCTTTCTGTCACTGGGTAAGAACACCGCAAGATTGAACCCAAAGCTAAGCACTTCTCCCATGGCAAGAAAGATCAATCTAGTAGGCCAAACCAAACTGATAATTCGAAGAGACTTGCAAAGATAAATCAATCATACATAAATGAATCCAGAGAAGATTCAAATATTATTCAAAGATAAACTTGATCATAAACCCACAATTCATCGGATCTCAACAAACACACCGCAAAAAGAGTTTACATCGAATAGATCTCCACAAGAGAGGGGGGGGACATTGTATTGAGATCCAAAAAGAGAGAAGAAGCCATCTAGCTAATAACTATGGACCCGTAGGTCTGTGGTAAACTACTCACGACTCATCGGAGGGGCAAGGATGTTGATGTAGAGGCGAGGCGTTCCTCCGGGCAATCTAGTAGGCCAAAAGTAGAACGACCGGGTAGCTGCCAGGGCAATTCTTCTGGGCAAGGGAGTCTGCACCATGTCGGCGGTGGCGGAGGCGAGGCGTTCCTCCGGGTCAACACGCATAGCGGCCATCGCGCCATGGACCGCCATCAGCTCCTCGACCTCCACACGATATGTGGTTGCGCTTGTGCAGCGATGCTCTTGAGGTAGGGATGGTGGGGATTTGGAGGCATGAGGATGTTTTGTAGACGCCATTTAAGCAATCTGGCCAGGGCCGTGATAGAGATCGATGGGTTACCTAACTGGACCCGAGCATAAAATAGATGTGATTGAAGCTGTGGTTGTGGCGGCGGTTGTTTGACCTGCTGGTAGGGGGCGCGGGGGGGGGGGGGGGGGGGGAAGTGGGGGTGGTGGAGATACTGAGGAAATTAGATGGGTGGGGATGTGGGAGGAATAAATTCTGAAATTGTGCGCCTAATGAAAATTTCGCTACAAAACTTGAAACTTGGGCAGGGGAAGCACACAACGGAGAAGAAGCGCGTAAAATACTCGTGTCCAAGAAAACAGAAAATTGGCAGTTCCTGTCTCCAAAAAAATGTACACGTGTAGTCGATTATTTTGATCAATGGTACGCCTGGTTTATTAGGAACCATCGCACAGGTAACAGACTTATGGATAATTAACACAAAAAACACACATGGGTACGGCATAGAAACCGTGTGTTTTGTGATCTTCTAATGATTAACGCAAAAGAGCGCACACGGTCACACATGCTAATCAACGCTCAAAGCCCTCAACGGATGCTCTTATTGACATTGTACATTAATACTACAAACTTAAAGTACTACTGGTAATTTGCTCTAATACTACAAACTAAAACTACTTCTCACATGCTGCCATCGGGGCATGCTGGCCAGACGCCGGCGTTCTCCTTCCCGGCCTTGTAGGCGGCAGCCAACCATGCTTCGATGTCCGCCAAGCTCTCCTCATCAGGGCATGCGGCCTCTTGTTTCTTGCGGCAGCGGGACTCTCTTTTCTGGACTGCTTTCTGCCTTTTCCGATCCTCCTGTGCGGCTTTGGCCGCCTCTACATCCACCGCCCATTCGGCCATGGCAGCCTCAGAGTCCGCCCACATAACTGCGTGTCCGCCGGCGGTGATGAACTCGGCGCAGCGAGATGCCATCGCTTCCTTACCATGTGTGCGGTCACGGGCGGCGAGGAACGCGGCGCCACGGGATGCCATCCCTTCCTTACCAGTTACCGTGTGCCGCAGTGCCATGAATGACGCTTGGAGAGAGCTCTGGGATGGAGGGGCCGGGCAGCCGTACAGTGCGGTGGTTCTTAAGAGCTCAACGACAAACAACAAAGGAAATTTGGCTTCCCTTACAATTTTGCTTGTTCATTATCGCACACGGTTCATCTTGATCACTTCCAGAAATAGTGTGCGCAGAGGCTATTGTTTGTTGTGTTATGATTGACCGGAACCCCAGCCACGCGGTTCGCGCGTGTGCATCGTAGGATGCGCCATGATCGAACGACAATCCACGTCCCTCACATCACATCCGTGCTACTGTAGCTGGATTGGATTATATGCGCCAAATGCCTAGAAAATGCACATAATCCCTTAAATATGGTAAATGAGCTCAGAAAAATGCCAAATTTGAACATGGTGATTTGCAGGGTGTATGTTCTTCGTAGAAAAAAACTCCAGGGCAAAGAATAAAGAAAATTTGGATTCCCCTTCAATTTTGGTGATTTCCCTCTCGAAAGCATGGAACTTCCCTGGCGATGGTTTGATTTATGAAGGGCGTGCATGACAACATAAGCCAAACCTTCTCAAATTTTCACTAGGGCATGGTGAGGTCAGACCATGGCACCATGCCAGGCATCATATTTTTCAATCATTTATTTCATTTTTTCTATAGTTGAAAACCCAATAAACAAACGTTTGTGGTTGACTATTGCCACATATTTCATCGAAATATCTGTCCATTCCTTGTAAAAGGCATGAGAAATTACTAAATGGCACGAGCATCATTTTCGAGACCGTTCTTGTGCACCCTTTCATGCACCGATTATTTGAACTTGAATTATGTGCATTAATGCCTAGAAAATGCACGCAATCCCCTAAATATGGTAAATGAACCCGGAAAAGTGTCAAATTTGAATGTGGTGATTTGCAGGGTGTATGTTCATCTTAGAAAAAACTCATGGACACAGGACAAAGGAAATTTGGATCCCCTTCAATCTTGGTGATTTCCCTCTCAAAACCATGAAACATCCTCGGTGATGGTTCGATTTATGAATGGCATGCATGACGACATAAGGACAACATTCTAAATTTTTTACCAGGGCATGGTGAGGCCATACCATGGCACTACGCCATGCATCATGTTTTTCAAGCATTTACTTCATTTTTTGTATAGTTGTTACCCAGTAAACAACACGTTTATGGTTTTCTATTGCCACACATTTCCTTGAAATATGTATCCATTCCTTGTAAAAGGCATGAGAATTAACTAAATGGCACGAGGATGGTTTTCCAGACCGTTCTTGTCCCATGCAAGAAATGGGAATGAAATTCAAACATCTGGGCGTCGTGGCTCGGCCGGAAAGATTGAGAAACTTGGTTTTCTAATTCATGTAAATCCAAAACATGTCTGAAAATCATAAAACTTGGCATGGTGTCATGACATGGCACCAGCATGCCGCGGTAATTTTTTTGGCCGAATTGGGACAAGCTTTTGTATAAGCTGCTCGAAAACCGGAGCTTCTCTCAAGAAGGCTCGTGGTTCCGAGCGGGAACTTGCCACCTTCGTGTGCGAAATGACATACGTACACTGCCTTCTCCCGCCTTAATTTGTTTACACAGGCAGATTAGACCAAATAGAAGTATCATGCTAAATTTGGGAATTATCCATGTTCGTTTGGCCTTTTTTATACATTAATTGAATTTCCGGACATTTAATGTGCATAATTCAGATTTGAACTACAAGCACATGCTCCAGTGCACCAAAATTGGTTGAAAAATCACATGTGTCTCCTTGGGTGAATTTCTAGGTCCCATGAAAGAAATGGGAATGAAATTCAAACATCTGGGTGTCGTGGCTCGGCCGGAAAGATTGAGAAACTTGGTTATTTAATTCATATAAATCCAAAACACGCCTCAAAATCATGAAACTTGGCATGGTGTCATGACATGGCACCAACATGCTGCGGTAAATATTTTGGCCAAATTGGGACAAGCTCCGGTATAAGTTGCTTGCACAGTGTAGCTTCTCTCAAGAAGGCTCGTGGTTTCGAGAGGGAACGTGTCACCTCCGTGTGCGAAATGACATATGTACATTGCCTTCTCCCGCCTTAATTTGTTTACATAGGCAGATGAGACCAAATAGAAGTATCGTGCTAAATTTTGGAATTATTCCGGGTTCGTTTGGCCTTTTTATACATTAATTGAATTTCCGGACATTTAATGTGCATAATTCAAATTTGAACTACAAGCACATGCTCCAGTGCACCAAAGTTGATTAAAAAATCACATGTGTGTCCTTGGGTGAATTTCTAGGTCCCATGCAAGAAATGGGAATGAAATTCAAACATCTGGGTGTGGTGGTTCCGCCAGAAAGATTGAGGAACTTGTTTTTTTAATTCATGTAAATCCAAAACACGCCTGAAAATCATGAAACTTGGCATGGTGTCATGACATGGCACCAACATACTGTGGTAATTTTTCTGTCCGAATTGGGACAAGCTTTGGTATAAGCTTCTTGCAAACCGGACCTTCTGTCAAGAAAGCTCATGGTTCTGAGAGGCAACATGTCACCTCCGTGTGCGAAACGACATACGTACACTGCCTTCTCCCGCCTTAATTTGTTTACACATGCAGACTAGACCAAATAGAAGTATCGTCCTAAATTTTGGAATTATTCCGGGTTTGTTTGGCCTTTTTTATACATTAATTGAATTTCCGGACATTTAAAGTGCATAATTCAGATTTGAACTACAAGCACATGCTCTAGTGCACCAAAATTGGTAGAAAAATCACATGTGTCTCCTTGGGTGAATTTCTAGGTCCCATGCAAGAAATGGGAATGAAATTCAAACATCTGGGTGTCGTGGCTCGGCCGGAAAGATTGAGAAACTTGGTTATTTAATTCATATAAATCCAAAACACGCCTGAAAATCACGAAACTTGGCATGGTGTCATGACATGGCACCAACATGCTGCGGTAAATATTTTGGCCAAATTGGGACAAGCTTCGGTATAAGCTGCTTGCATAGTGTAGCTTCTCTCAAGAAGGCTCGTGGTTTCGAGAGGGAATGTGTCACCTCCGTGTGCGAAATGACATACGTACATTGCCTTCTCCCGTCTTAATTTGTTTACATAGGCAGATGAGACCAAATAGAAGTATCGTGCTAAATATTGGAATTATTCCGGGTTCGTTTGGCCTTTTTATACATTAATTGAATTTCCGGACATTTAATGTGCATAATTCAAATTTGAACTACAAGCACATGCTCCAGTGCACCAAAGTTGATTAAAAAATCACATGTGTGTCCTTGGGTGAATTTCTAGGTCCCATGCAAGAAATGGGAATGAAATTCAAACATCTGGGTGTGGTGGTTCCGCCAGAAAGATTGAGAAACTTGGTTTTTTAATTCATGTAAATCCAAAACACACCTGAAAATCATGAAACTTGGCATGGTGTCATGACATGGCACCAACATGCTGTGATAATTTTTCTGTCCGAATTGGGACAAGCTTTGGTATAAGCTTCTTGCAAACCGGTGCTTCTGTCAAGAAAGCTCATGCTTCCGAGAGGCAACATGTCACCTCCGTGTGCGAAACGACATACGTACACTGCCTTCTCCCGCCTTAATTTGTTTACACATGCAGACTAGACCAAATAGAAGTATCGTCCTAAATTTTGGAATTATTCCGGGTTTGTTTGGCCTTTTTTATACATTAATTGAATTTCCGGACATTTAATGTGCATAATTCAGATTTGAACTACAAGCACATGCTCCAGTGCACCAAAATTGGTAGAAAAATCACATGTGTCTCCTTGGGTGAATTTCTAGGTCCCATGCAAGAAATGGGAATGAAATTCAAACATCTGGGTGTCGTGGCTTGGCCGGAAAGATTGAGAAACTTGGTTATTTAATTCATATAAATCCAAAACACGCCTGAAAATCACGAAACTTGGCATGGTGTCATGACATGGCACCAACATGCTGCGGTAAATATTTTGGCCAAATTAGGACAAGCTTCGGTATAAGCTGCTTGCACAGTGTAGCTTCTCTCAAGAAGGCTCGTGGTTTCGAGAGGGAACGTGTCACCTCCGTGTGTGAAATGACATACGTACATTGCCTTCTCTCGCCTTAATTTGTTTACATAGGCAGATGAGACCAAATAGAAGTATCGTGCTAAATTTTGGAATTATTCCGGGTTCGTTTGGCCTTTTTATACATTAATTGAATTTCTGGACATTTAATGTGCATAATTCAAATTTGAACTACAAGCACATGCTCCAGTGCACCAAAGTTGGTTGAAAAATCACATGTGTATTCTTGGGTGAATTTCTAGGTCCCATGCAAGAAATGAGAATGAAATTCAAACATCTGGGCATCGTGGCTCGGCCGGAAAGATTGAGAAACTGTGTTTTTTAATTCCTGTAAATCCAAAACACGCCAGAAAATCATGAAACTTGGCATGGTGTCATGACATGGCACCAACATGCTATGGTAATTTTTATGTCTGATTTGTGAAGGCGCACACATTAAAAATCAACAAAGTCATTTTGGAACAAGTGTTGTCACTTTACAAATCAGAAACACATTGAAACCATGGGCGTTCTACTTACCAATTACATGCCGCCACACGTGCCTTTTTTATTGGCTAGGAGGTGCCATGCGGGGTAGCCATTTGAGTATGGGAGGCGTGCGATCAGACCCCTGCGCGTGCTCATCGGGAGGAGAGCCCTTTGACCTCTATCTGCCATGCACCTCCCTCCCAACGTCTCCATTAATGGCACCCGAGCCCTGTTTCACGGAGTGGCTATGTCTCACTGGACTGAGATTTAAGAGAGAAAAGTGAAAATCTGAAAAGAAAGTTTTGCACAGATCTTGATGTAAGACCCGACGGACCTATATAGGATCGACTGCGACTTATAGCAAGCATGATGAATATAAGGATGATGACAGTGGATAATAATTGTCTTACATATCTAGGAAGCTAACTAGAAAAGCCACATGCGGCTACGCCCTAAATACAAAAGGGCAAAAGAAGAAGAAATACACATACAATGATCTGGCTCGCTGATCTCTACTAACTTGATGCACTGCAGGTCGCGGAGACTAGTTCTCGCCGCGAGCGGCAATAATATCTTTCATCAGTTTCATGTCCTTAATACGCTGCTCGGAAGCAACCGTAGATTCCTCCACCAGCCTTTCGCGCTTGATGCGGAGCATGGCATTCTCGTCCATAAGTTTCTTGACGATGACGCCCGTCCTCTTCAACAAGGCAGTGGTCTCCTCCGCCTACTCCGCCCTTCCAGTGATCTTCGCGCTCAGCAGGTCGCGGTCGGCCCGGAGTTATTCAAATGAGGAATTCAACTTGTCTTGCAGCTTCATCGAGCCGGAGATCTGATCCATCTGGCTATAGACGATCGCATGCATGCGCCTGTAAGAGTCCTTGCCTGCCTGCGAGAGATTTTCCCAGGCCACCGCGGCTCGGGAGGACATGTCTGTCGCATTCGCAGCACGGTAGGACATCTCTGCTACTTCCGCGGCGCGACCGTACCAATCTGCTACATCGACGGCGTGGTGGGACCTCCGTGTTGCTTCAGCGGCACGGTGAGACCTCCGTGCTGCTTCGGCGGTGCGGCGGTACATGCCGGCTGCTTTCGAGGCTAAACGGGACATCTCTCGTGCTTCCGCTTCAATGCTCGCCTCTCCGTGGTGGTAATCTCTCGACCGAGAACTCAATCTAGCCATGGCAGATGCAAGAGAACGATGCTGATTTTGGATGACGAGTTGAGGAAGGAATGTGCAGTCATAACTAAGTACTAATACGCTCCTAAGTGGGAAACCGTTTAGGTTTTGATCGGTGTGAATAGGTTTGCAATTTGGAAGGTGACGGGACGCAGGCTCAAAATTTATTTACGGCCCTATAATTTCAAAGTGCGTCACTGTTCCCGGAAGGCGTAACGAGGCATGCTTTCTCAGCCGCGTACGTGGCATTTGGTGCACCGCAATAGGCAATGTTAGCACACGTCTTGTTCCAAGAACCGTGCACGCTCGTTATTACCATCACTCACACTTCTTTTAATTAGAATGTGTGCCCGTCTAATGCACACAACGTTGATATGTCTAACTGTTTCTGTTTGTTGTGGCTAATCGCAAAGAGTTCATTTGTGTGAAATGTATGCCATCAATCACACACACCTTTGATCTGGCTGGCCGATTCTGTTATGTTGCCTAATTGCAAACAGTTAATCCTACTGAAGCAAATGCCCTCAATCGCACACACCTTTATCCAGTTGTCTATTTCTCTTGTTCCGCCTCATCACAAACATTTCATCTGAGTGAACCGTATGATGTGTATCGCACACGCCTTGATCTGGCTGCCCGTTTCTTTTGTTCCTCCTCATCGCAAACAATTCATTGAATGTTATGCATCGCACACGCAACTAAAATCTGAACCATGTGTGATGCATCCGTCATTGCAAACATTTTGCACATTTTTGACGGTTCTCTTACACCATCGTTTGTGATTATTGCATCGCACACAGTTTCTCGACGGGTCTATGATCGTAGTGTCACATTAGTAGCATCCTGTAGTAGTGACTTATGGGACCAAGCATTGCACAAAGAGCAAAGGAGCGTGGGGTAGTGTGGCAGGGATCACACAAGCAATTTTACCCATGTTCGGGCCGCCACGAGGCGTAAAACCCTACTCTTGCTTTGGTGGATTGATGGTGGAAGAGTGGTGGTGAAGCATAGTACACTTGCCCGGCAGAGGCGACAGTGTCTACGCGTGCATGGGCGTCTAGCTCTCCAGCCTTGCAAGCCGAACGAACCGAACCAAACCCCTTCTACGGTTGACATGGGCCTCCTTTTATAGGTTAAGGGGTCACTCAATGGCAAATCAGTCATTAGACACTGATAAGATAGCAAATAGTGCTATCATACCTAACTCTATAGGCTGATAGGGTGCATTAAATGCGCCGCTCAACATCGCATCGTTGCTCGCCCGGGTGTAGAAAGGGGCTGCCATGTGGCGAGTGGTTGCCACTTAATCACTTTGCGGCTTGACACCACATTGATCCACGAGGTGGGTCGCGGGGGAGTGGTTGATGAGGTGTCTCTGGCTTCCGTGAGTCCTGGCAGGCCCTGCTGAGACGTCTTGGTTGCTTTCTTCCGGGGGTGGCTCTGCCCTTGCCAGGTCTGTTTGCCCGGCAAGGGAGGTTTTTCTCCTGGTGGTATCTCTCTCCTCTAGCTTGATCTTGGTCCTCTTGTTCTCCATGTTGGTCCTCTGAAGATCCTGATCTCCCCTAGCATGGCCTGATGCCACAATCTTGTTCCCATGCCTATGCATAGTCAGGGCAACATACCCAGGGTCTGTTGCACTGATAGAAGCCCTCGGGCCTGCCCTGATCACGCTGCCGGGTGTCGTCGGGGTAGGCCCTAATAAGTGCACAGGCAGGGGCGCTGAAGAGGCTGGCCCCTTCGCGTCTTCTTTGCTTCTTCATTAATCTTGAGTCCGGGTTAGTTTCCGATTTCCCGCTCGTCGTGTAAAGCCAATAGTGGTGGGGCCATTCTTGTAATGGCTCGTGAGTGACTTTAACGCATGGTGTAGAAACCGCCAATTCACTCTTCCCACCACGCTCTTATCCTTAGCCACGTATGTCACATGCATCGTGCGGGGTAGGTAATGGAGGCGTGTGGTGTTTGAGAGCATTATGATGAGGGACCGGTCTTCTTGATTTGGTAGAGGAGGGTGGTGGTTACCCCCCGTGGAATCAGCCCCCAGTCCCCTGCTTGCTTATAAAAGGAGGAACGGGGGAAGAGTGGAGGCATTCATCCACATCCTTCTCCTCCTCTGCCTTGCTTCATCTTGAGTATGTTGGAAGGGAGAGCCCGGGGCCAGTCCCGAGCTTTAGCTTGGATCTGATGATGCCAAGCAATGGTGTTGGCCTTTGGGGAGTGGGACCGGTCCATGTCCAAGGTGAGGGGCTTGGAATCATTAGAAATCCCAGTATTGCCCTTCTCCTTGGAATTGGGGTTGATGTCGATGAAGAGGGCGCCTTCCCGCTTGTCATGGTGGGGCGCGGTGCACCTCAGGCCCTCTGGTCGTCTTGGTCGCTCGTCGTCTCTCCGGAGGGCATGCCGAACTGCGAGGCCGACACTTCCCTGGAGAGGTGTTGAGAAGCTGAAGCCAGAGAAGGCAGAGAAGGCGGGAGGCGGGCTGTTAGGTCGGAGTACGATTGCATCAACGCGTTCGTCTCGCCCTGGTGACCTGCCACCTTGTCTTTCCGCTCTTCCCCTCCTCCCTGGCACCGTCATCACCGGCCTCATGGTTGCCGGGGAGGTGGCCGCTCTCTTGGTGCCTCCGCCTCCTCCAGCCGTCTTCCAACTGAGCTTTGGTGGATGACTCAACTGTTGCTCAAGCTGGGGCTTCCTACAGGTCCTGGTGGTGGTGACCGAGGGTGCCGCCAAGCTGCTCCGTCCGCTTTCCTCCTTGCAGCCTCGCCACTCCCGATCTTATCAGGCCCTACATCCTGTAGGCCATGAAAAGACCGAGATGGACTCCCGTTTGGGTGCTGCTCCTGCCTCCTTTCTTCCCACCGCACTACCTGGGGGAGAAGGAACATGGAGAGGAGTTTACAGGGCACTTATCTTTCAATCTTAAATCTATAGGCACTTGCCAAATTTTAATTCAAATAATGTAACCTCTCGAGTCCATGTATGTGTTTTGTAAGGCTTGTACTTGTATGATCAGCATATTAATGAAAAAGATGAGCCTTGTCGGGAACTCATGCATGTGTATTTCCATGCAGAGGTGGGATGCCTCTTTAGTTAAATAAACAAGTTTTCCCTGGCAGACTATCCTGCCAGCACCCTTTATCTATTTTGTTGCCAGGGACCGGAATCTACCGGGCAAAAAAATAGAGGGACCAGCCCCCCGCCAACTCTTTCTCAGCAAAGGCCACTGTGACCACCTGGGCTGAAGCAACGTTCTAGCCAAAGGTGGGAGCACCTAAACTTCGGAGAGTGGCGAGGCTTTCTCATGCACAAGTTTTAGCTTACAGAACACTTATGGACAAGAGGTAGAACTTATTTGTTTGGCTTGCCGGGGATCACAGTGCTGATCCATCTTCTCATCTACTCGTAGAAGCCAAGTTTACGGCAGGAACCTGTAACTTTATGCAGATGAGAATGATGCAGTATGCAATCCTATCTATATGCATATGCAGGTGCTCATGAAATGCTTATGCAAATGCTCTTGGAATGCTTATGCATGCATGCAACTTGGTAGAGGGGCCCCCAGCGCTTTGTTTGTAGAAGGGGTTACATGCAGCTGAGGCAAGGCCTGTACAAATGGGTGGCTGCCGGGCAGGGCCTGACAGCCACACCTTATGGGTAGAACTTGCGGAGATTCTCAATATTCCACGAGTTTTGCAATTGAATGCCATCTCCGGTCTCCAAACGGACTGCACCAGGTCCGGTGACTCGTACTACCCAGTAAGGGCCTTCCCACTTCGGCAACAACATGTTTGTACCCTTGGGCAAATAAACGCGCCTAAGGACAAGGTCGCCTTCCTCAAAACACCAGGCATGAACCCAACGGCTATGATAGCGACGCAGGGCTTGCTGACAGCATGCAACACATGTAGCAACCTGGAGATGGTTCTCCTTGAGTAGCACAATGTTGTCACGCCAGTGTTGATCTTGCGCTACTTCGTCATAGGCAAGCACTCAGGTGACCCGTAAATGAGTTCCGTGGGGACTACTTCTGCCCCATAGACCAGAGAAAGGGGAGTTTGCCCGATAGCCCGATTTGGTGTCGTTCTGAAGGACTAGAGGACTACCGGTAGCTCATCCATCCACCGCCTGCCGTGCTTTCGTAGCGTATCAAAGGTTCTTGTTTTGAGTCCCCGCAGTACTTCAACGTTCACCCTCTCAGCTTGCCCATTGCTCCTAGGATGAGCGACAGAGGAAATGGGACTTTGCTTCCGAGGGTGCGACCATATTGCATGAAGGCGCGGCTCGTGAACTGGGTGCCATTGTCGGTAATGATCCTTGCCGGAACTTCAAAACAACACACCATTTCTTTCAAGAACTTCATAGCTGATTGAGCAGTAACCTTTCTCACGGGATTCACTTCTGGCCACTTTGTAAACTTGTCGATGGAAACGTACAAGAATTCAAAGCCCCCGATTGCTCGGGGGAAAGGGCCGAGGATATCGAGCCCCCAGACCGAAAAATGGCCATGATAAAGGGATTGTCTGAAGAGCTTGGGCAGGCAGGTGGATATTCTTGGAATGGAACTAGCTTGCTTCACATTTTGTGACTAGCTCGACCACATCTTGGAGGGTTGTGGGCAAATAGAATCCTTGGCGGAATGCTTTCCCAACTAATGCCCTTGATCCAATGTGGGAGCCACACATGCCTGTGTGAATCTCATCTAGTAGTTCCTTTCCTTCTTCCTGGCAGATGCACTTCAGTTTTACACTGTTGGGCCTCCTTTTGTATAGAGTGTCGTTGACAAACTAGTACATACTGGCCCTCCGGGCTACTCTTTCAGCCTCATCTTGGTCATTGGGGAGTTCTCCGATTTGCAGAAAGTGGACTATGTGCCTTGCCCAAGTTGGAGCCTGAGGCTCGGCAACGAGGACTAGCGGCACCTCCTCAACTGCGAGGGCACACTCCTCGTCTGCTGGGACCGTGGTCCCGACAGGAGGGTGCGGACCGGCAAGTTATGAGTTTCCGCCAAGGTCCCTGCCAAGAGCACGAGGTTCTACCAGGACAGGCTTACCGGAGTCCATTTTTCTCCACTTCCGGGCCATTGTTGCTGGGGATACGAAGGGCTGAGTAAGATGGAGAACAAAAGTTCCTGGTTCCACACGAATCTTTTGCATAGCACACTTCGACAGATGATCAGCTATGTTGTTTTCTGCACGGGGTACGTGCTTTGTTTGCAATCCGCCAAAGCGCTCCTCCTATCTTCTCACTTCCTCAACGTATGCCTCCATCAATGGACTTTGATAATCCTTTTTGACTTTTCTCACCACAAGCTGTCAATCTGCTCGAATAATCAACTTCTTAATTCCCAATTCCGCGGCAATCTTGAGCCCGACAAGGAGCCCTTCATACTCTGCTGCATTGTTGGTTGCCTCTTCCCGGGAAAAGTGCATCTGGACGACGTACTTTAAGTGCTCCCCTGAGGGTGCGACAAGAAGTATGCCAGCCCCTGCACCTTGCAGGGAAAAGGCACCATCGAAATACAAGATCCATTCTTGGGGCACCACCTTGCCGGGGATAAGTGTCCATCACTTCCTCATCAGGGGTTGGCATCCATTCTGCAATAAACGCTGCCAACGCCTAGCTATGAATTGTTGATGTGCTCTCAAACATCAGATCAAAACTGGAAAACTCCAAAGCCCACTCCACTATTCTGCCAGTAGCCTCAGGGATTCAGAGTATCCTTTGCAACAGGAGGCGAGTGACAACCGTAATCTCATGGGCTTGGAAGTAGTGGTGCAGTTTCCTTGAGGCCATGATGAGACTAAAGATCATTTTTTGCACGCTAGAGTACCTCGATCGAGCCCCCTGCAAAAGGGAACTGATGAAGTACACTGGGTGCTGCACCACTTTCTCCCTTGCCGTGTCCTTGGGGTTGCCATAGCCGACGTGCTCACTTCTGTCCTGATCCTTATCTGACTCTGCCAGCCCTTGCTCATCCTTTGCTTCGTCCACTTCCCGGTATGCCACCAAGGCCGCACTAACCACTTGGTTGGTTGGCGCTAAGTATAGCAGCAACGGTTCTTGTTGTTTGGGATCGGCCAAGGTTGGCACAAAAGATAGGTAGGCCTTCAACTCTTGCAGGGCTGCATCTGCTTATGCGGTCCACTTCATGGGTCCTGGCTTCTTCAAGATTTCGAAGAATGGCAGGTGATGTCTACTACACAACATTCTTCTTGTAGACGTTGTTGGGCCTGCAAGTGCACAGGTTTGTAGGACAGTAGCAAATTTCCCTCAAGTGGATGACCTAAGGTTTATCAATCCGTAGGAGGCGTAGGATGAAGATGGTCTCTCTCAAACAACCCTGCAACCAAATAACAAAGAGTCTCTTGTGTCGCCAACACACCCAATACAATGGTAAATTGTATAGGTGCACTAGTTCGGCGAAGAGATGGTGATACAAGTGCAAAATAGATAGTAGATATAGGTTTTTGTAATCTGAAATAATAAAAACAGCAAGGTAACTAATGATAAAAGTGAGCATAAACGGTATTGCAATGATAGGAAACAAGGCCTAGGGTTCATACTTTCACTAGTGCAAGTTCTCTCAACAATAATAACATAGATAGATCATATAACAATCCCTCAACATGCAACAAAGAGTCACTCCAAAGCCACTAATAGCGGAGAACAAACGTAGAGATTATGGTAGGGTACGAAACCACCTCAAAGTTATTCTTCCGGATCGATCTATAAAAGAGTTCATACTAGAATAACACCTTAAGACACAAATCAACCAAAACCCTAATGTCACCTAGATACTCCATTGTCACCTCAAGTATCCGTGGGCATGATTATATGATATGCATCACACAATCTCAGATTCATCCAACCAACATAAAAGTACTTCAAAGAGTGCCCCAAAGTTTCTACCGGAGAGTCAAGAACGTGTGCCAACCCCTATGCATAGGTTCCCAATGTTAGGAAACCCGCAAGTTGATCACCAAAACATACATCAAGTGGCACATGATATCCCATTGTCACCACAGATAATCACGGCAAGACATACATCAAGTGTTCTCATAAAAGACTCAATCCAATAAGATAACTTCAAAGGGGAAACTCAATTCATCACAAGAGTGTAGAGGGGCAGAAACATCATAAGATCCAACTACAATAGCAAAGCTCGGGATACATCAAGATCGTGCCATAGAAGAACACGAGAGAGAACACGAGAGAGAGAGAGACCAAACACATAGCTACTGGTACATACCCTCAGCCCCGAGGGTGAACTACTCCCTCCTCGTCATGGATAGCGCCGGGATGATGAAGATGGCCACAGGTGATGGGATCCCCCTCCGGCAGGGTGCCGGAATGGGCTCCCGACAGGTTTTTGGTGGCTACAGAGGCTTGCGGCGGCGGAAATCCCGATCTATCTTCTGTTCCGGAAGTTTTAGGGCACAAGAGTATATATGGGTGCAGGGGGTACGTCGGAGGAGCTACGGGGGCCCCACAAGGCAGGGGGGCATGCCGGGGGGGGGGGGGGGTTGGGGGTGGGCACGCCCCCCACCCTCGTTGGAGGCCCGTATCTCCCCTGACGTGCACTCCAAGTTCCCTGGGTTCCTTTCCTTCCAAAAATAACTTCTCCAGTTGCTTTCGTTCCGTTTTGACTCCTTCTGATATTCCTTTTCCTCGAAACACTGAAATAGGCATAAAACAGCAAATCTGGGCTGGGCCTCCGGTTAATAGGTTAGCCCAAAAAATAATATAAAAGTGGATAATAAAGCCCAATATTGCCCAAAATAGTAAATAATATAGGATGGAGCAATCAAAAATTATAGATACGTTGGAGACGTATCAAGCATCCCCAAGCTTAATTCCTGCTCATCCTCGAGTAGGTAAATGATAAAAAAGAATTTTTGATGCGGAGTGATACTTTGGCATAATTTCAATGTAAAAATTCTTAATTGTGGTATGAATATTCAGATCCGAGAGATTCAAGACAAAAGTTCATATTGATAAAAGAAATAGTAATACTTCAAGCATACCAATCAAAGTAATCATGTCTTCTCAAAATAGCATGGCAAAAGAAAGTTCATCCCTACGAAATCATATAGTTAGGCTATGCTTGATTTTCGTCACACAAAGATGTTCCCAACTTCTATACCCCCGATGACAAGCCAAGCAATTGTTTCATACTTAAATAATCTCAAACTTTTTCAACCTTCACGCAATACATGAGCGTGAGCCATGGATATAGCACTATGGGTGGAATAGAATATGATGACGGGGATTGTGTGGAGAAGACAAAAAAGGAGAAAGTCTCACATTGACGAGGATAATCAACGGGCTATGGAGATGCCCATTAATTGATGTCAACATGAGGAGTAGGGATTGCCATGCAACGGATGCACTAGAGCTATGAATGCTCAACAAAAGAAAACTAGTGGGTGTGCATCCAACTCGCTTGCTCATGAAGACCTAGGGCATTTGAGGAAGCCCATCGTAGGAATATACAAGCCAAGTTCTATAATGAAAATTTCCCACTAGTATAAAAAGACAACTTATGAGACTCACTACATGAAGAACGAGGTGCTACTTTGAAGCACAAGTGTGGAAAAAGAGATAGTAGCATTGCCCTTTTTTTTCTTTTTTTTCTTTTCCCTTTTTTTGGGCCTTTCCTTTTTTCTTTTGGCCTTTCTCTTTTTTTGGGCAATGCTCTGATAATGATGATCATCACACTTCTATTGATTACAACATAAGGATTACAACTCGAAACTTAGAACAAGATATGACTCTATATGAATGCCTCCAGCGGTGTACCGGGATGGTGCAATGAATCAAGAGTGACATGTATAAAAAATAATGCATGGTGGCTTTGCCACATATACGATGTCAACTACATGATCATGCAATGGCAATATGACAAAAGTAATGTACGTCATGAATATGATGATGGAAGTTGCATGGCAATATATCTCGGAATGGCTATGGAAGTGCCATGATAGGTAGGTATGGTGGATGTTTTGAGGAATATATGAGGTTTATGTGTGATAGAGCGTATCGTATCACGGGGTTTGGATGCACCGGCGAAGTCTGCACCAACTCTCAAGGTGAGAAAGGGCAATGCACGGTACCGAAGAGGCTAGCAAAGGCGGAAAGGTAAAAGTGCGTATAATCCATGGACTCAATATTAGTCCAAAGAACTCATATACTTATTGCAAAAATTTATAAGTCATCAAAAATCAAGTACTATGCGCATGCTCCTAGGGGGATAGATTGGTAGGAAAAGACCATCGCTCATCTCCGACCGCCACTCATAAGGATGCACAAGCCAGGTACACTTCATGTTTCAAATTTGTTACATAACTTTAACCATACGTGCATGCTATGGGACTTGCTAACTTCAACACAAGCATTCTTTGAATTCATAATCACCCAACTAGCATGACTTTAATATCACTACCTCCATATCTCAAAACAATTATCAAGTATCAAACTTTTCTTAGTATTCAACACACTCATAAGAAAGTTTCACATATCTTGAATACCAAGTATATTAATATTAAGCAAACTACCATGCTATTAACGACTGTCAAAATAATCTAAGTGAAGTATGAGAGTTCATCTATTTCTTCAAAATAAAACTACCACCATGCTCTAAAAGGTATAAGTGATGCACTAGAGCAAATGACAAACTACTCCGAAAGATATAAGTGAAGGTCAATGAGTAGCTAAATAATTATGCAACTATGCGAAGACTCTCTCTCAATTAATAATTTCAGATCTTGATACTTTATTCAAACAGCAAGCAAATCTAAAGAAAACTAGATTGCAATGATAGCACAACTCATGTGAAGAAGCAAAAACTTAGGCTCAACCGATGCTAACCGATAGTTGTTGAAGAAGAAAGGTGGGATGCCTACCGGGGCATCCCCAAGCTTAGATGCTTGAGACTTCTTGAAATATTATCTTGGGGTGACTTGGGCATCCCCAAGCTTGAACTTTTGTGTCTCCTTAATTCCTCTCATATCATGGTTTCTCTTTTTATCAAAAGCTTCATTCACAACAAACTCAACAAGAACTCGTGAGATAGGTTAGTATAAACCAATGCAAAACCTTATCATTTACTACTGTAACAAATCACTAAAATTATTATTCAACATTGAATACTAATGCCTCTGCATATTTAATACTCCTATCACCAAATATAATCATTAAACAAGCAAACATATGCAAACAATGCAACCATAACAGCAATCTGTAAAAACAGTACAATCTGTAAAGAATACAGGAGTATCAATACTTCCCTAACTTCAAAAATTATGAACTAAAATTCCCACTGTAATAAATTTATCAGAGCTCAATATTCAAAAAGATTCAACATTATACCACTTTCTGAATTTTCTAGGGAATTTTTGCAACAGCGGTAAACTTTCTGTTTTTCAAACAGCAACATGTATACTAGCAAAATAAGCATCGTAAAGGCTATCCTTGACTTCCTTATTGAAACTAAAGATGAAAAACATTATTATAAATAACAGAAAGCAAATACTAACAAAAGAAAATGATGCTCCAAGAAAAACACATATCATGTGGTGAATTAAAATATAGCTCCAAGTAAAGTTACCAATGAACGAAGACGAAAGAGGGGATGCTTTCCGGGGCATCCCCAAGCTTAGGCTCTTGGTTGTCCTTGAATATTAACTTGGGGTGCCTTGGGAATCCCCAAGCTTAGGCTCTCACCACTCCTTATTCCATAGTCCATCGAATCTTCACCCAAAACTTGAAAACTTCACAACACAAAACTCAACAGGAAACTCGTAAGCTCCGTTAGTATAAGAAAATAAAACCACCATATAGGTACTGTAATGAACTCATCCTAAATTCATATTGGTAATATATACTGTACTCCAACTTATCTATGGTTCATACACTATGATACTACTCATAGATTCATCAAAATAAGCAAACAACACATAGAAAACAGAATCTGTCAAAAACAGAACAGTCTGTAGTAATCTGTATCAAACGTATACTTCTGGGACTCCAACAATCCTACCAAATTAGGAAGTCCTACGCAATTCGTGTACCAACCCAGAGCAAAAAGAATCAGATCAGAATCTCTTTTCTGTGAATTAACAAAACTAATTTACTGGGTGCAAAAGTTTCTGATTTTCAGCAGGATCAACACAACTATCACCGTAAGCCATCTAAAGGTCTTACTTGGCACTTTATTGAAACAAACACTATAAAACATGATTAATACAGTAGCATAATCATGTGAGAACACAAAAACAGTAAGGATAAGTATTGTGTTGTCTCCCAACAAGCACTTTTCTTTAATGCCTTTCTAGCTAGGCATGATGATGACAATGATGCTCACATAAAAGATAAGAATTGTAACATAAAGAGAGCATCATGAAGAATATGACTAGAACATTTATGTCTAACCCACTTCCTATGCATAGGGATTTTGTGAACAAACAACTTATGGGAACAATAATCAACAAGCATAGGAAGGTAAAACAAGCATAGCTTCAAGATTTTAAACACATAGAGAGGAAACTTGATATTATTGCAATTCCTACAAGCATATATTCCTCCCTCATAATAATTTTCAGTAGCATCATGAATGAATTCAACAATATAACCAGAACCTAAGGCATTCTTTTCATGATCTACTAGCATAGAAAATTTACTACTCTCCACATAAGCAAAATTCTTCTCATGAATAGTAGTGGGAGCAAACTCAACAAAATAATTATCATGTGATGAATAATCCAATTGAAAACTAAAATCATGATGAAAAGTTTCGTTGTTATCATTATTCTTAATAGCATAAAAGTCATCACAATAATCATCATAGATAGCAACTTTGTTCTCATAATCAATTGGGACCTCTTCCGAAATAGTGGAATCATTACTAAATAAAGTTGACACCCTTCCAAATCCACTTTCATATTCATCACAATAAGATTCAACATCCTCCAAAATAGTGGGATCACTACTTCCTAAAGTTGACACTCTTCCGAACCCACTTTCATCAATATAATCATCATAGGTAGGAGGCATGCCTTCATCATAACAACTTTGCATATCAAAACTTGGGGTGCTAAAAATATCATCTTCATTAAACATAGCATCCCCAAGCTTGGGACAAACATTAATTCCAGAAAATGTATTCTCAAATATTTCATCCTCATCAAACATAGCTTCCCCAAGCTTGGACCCTTTCATATCATAAGCATAATCACTCTCATCATTAAAAAAAATGGATAGCACCAATAGTATAGCAATTATCATCATCACAAGTACTAGTAGGAGCAACATCATTTGGGAGGGAACCTTTTTACCTTTGTTGCTCCTTCTTTTCTTTTCTTCTTCACATTATGTGTAGGTTCAACCTTCCTCTTTGAGCTCCTTATTGATGAGATTGGTTGAATAGAAAGCTCCTCCTCGTTACCTGATTCATCATAAGAAATAATAGGAGGATATTGGGAAGTCTCTTCCCTTTCGTTAGCATTCTCTTCATCTTCTATTTGTTTTCTTTTCTTTATGTAATTGGCAACATAAGGATTTTCAATGCAATTCAAGATTCGATTGCAAGATCTAAAGATATACCTTCACTTACCTAGCCTCCCCGAAAAAGGAGCCAGAAAAGAGCTTGATGTATACTACACAACCTTCTTCGTGTAGAAGTTGTTGGGCCTGCAAGTGCACAGATTTGTAGGACAGTAGCAAATTTCCCTCAAGTGGATGACCTAAGGTTTATCAATCCGTAGGACGCGTAGGATGAAGATGGTCTCTCTCAAACAACCCTGCAACCAAATAACAAAGAGTCTCTTGTGTCCCCAACACACCCAATACAATGGTAAATTGTATAGGTGCACTAGTTCGGCGAAGAGATATGATACAAGTGCAAAATAGATAGTAGATATAGGTTTTTTAATCTAAAATAATAAAAACAGCAAGGTAACTAATGATAAAAGTGAGCGTAAATGGTATTGCAATGATAGGAAACAAGGCCTAGGGTTCATACTTTCACTAGTGCAAGTTCTCTCAACAATAATAACATAGATAGATCATATAACAATCCCTCAACATGCAACAAAGAGTCACTCCAAAGGAACAAATAGCGGAGAACAAACATAGACATTATGGTAGGGTACGAAACCACCTCAAAGTTATTCTTTCGGATCGATCTATAAAAGAGTTCGTACTAGAATAACACCTTAAGACACAAATCAACCAAAACCCTAATGTCACCTAGATACTCCATTGTCACCTCAAGTATCTGTGGGCATGATTATACGATATGCATCACACAATCTCAGATTCATCCAACCAACATAAAAGTACTTCAAAGAGTGCCCCAAAGTTTCTATCGGAGAGTCAAGAACGTGTGCCAACCCCTATGCATAGGTTCCCAATATCACGAAACCCGCAAGTTGATCACCAAAACATACATCAAGTGGCACATGATATCCCATTGTCACCACAGATAATCACGGCAAGACATACATCAAGTGTTCTCATAAGAGACTCAATCCAATAAGATAACTTCAAAGGGGAAACTCAATTCATCACAAGAGAGTAGAGGGGGAGAAACATCATAAGATCCAACTACAATTGCAAAGCTCGAGATACATCAAGATCGTGCCATAGAAGAACACGAGAGAGAACACGAGAGAGAGAGATCAAACACATAGCTACTGGTACATACCCTCAGCCCCGAGGGTGAACTACTCCCTCCTCGTCATGGATAGCGCCGGGATGATGAAGATGGCCACCGATGATCGGATCCCCCTCCGGCAGGGTGCCGGAACGGGCTCCCGAGAGGTTTTTGGTGGCTACAGAGGCTTGCGGTGGCGGAACTCCCGATCTATCTTCTGTTTTGGAAGTTTTAGGGTACAAGAGTATATATGGGTGCAGGGGGTACGTCGGAGGAGCTACGGGGGCCTCACGAGGCAGGGGGCGCGCCCGGGGGAGGGGGGAGGTGGGCACGCCCCCCACCCTCGTGGGCAGCCCGTATCTCCCCTGACGTGCACTCCAAGTTCCCTGGGTTGCTTTCCTTCCAAAAATAACTTCTCCAGTTGATTTCGTTCCGTTTTGACTCCGTCTGATATTCCTTTTCCTTGAAACACTGAAATAGGCACAAAACAACAAATCTGGGTTGGGCCTCCGGTTAATAGGTTAGTCCCAAAAATAATATAAAAGTGGATAATAAAGCCCAATATTGCCCAAAACAGTAGATAATATAGCATGGAGCAATAAAAAATTATAGATACGTTGGAGATGTATCAGCAGGGCACGCTCGACAGACTTGGAGATGAATCTGCTTAGCACGTCAACGCATCCCGTCAGGCGCCTCACATCCATAACTGTCCTTGGTTCTTGGATCTGCTCAATGGCTTTGATCTTGTCAGGATTGGCCTTGACCCCCTGATGGGACACAAAGAACCCAGTAGCTTGCCTCGCCAAACACACACTTCTCTGGGTTGAGCTTCAAGTTTATCTTGCGCAGATTTGCAAACATCTCCTCTAAATCCTGGATAAGAGTTGCTCTGTCCTTGGTTTTGACCACAATCTCATCAATATAAGCTTGAATGTATCTGTGCAGCTGCGGCTCAAACCAAATCTGGACTGCCCTTGCAAAAGTAGACCTGGCACTCTTTAATCCGAATGGCATGCAGATAAAATAGTACGTACCACATGGGGTGATGAATGAGGTCTTCTCTTCGCCTTCCTTGGACATGAAGATCTGGTGGTATCCAGAATATGCATCCAGGAAGGAAAGTCACAACCTGAAGTTGAATCCACAATCTGATCGATGCAAGGCAAGGGAAATGGGTCCTTCGGGCAAGCTTTGTTGAGATCTATAAAATCTTTGCAAAGCCTCTATTTCTCGTTAGCCTTCCGGACTACCACTGGGTTTGCTAGCCAAGTGGGATGTAGCAATCCTCTAACCAAACTAGTTGCCTCAAGCTTCTTGATCTCCTCTGCAATAAACTGCTGCCTCTCCAAGGCCTGCTTCTGGACTTTCTGCTTGACAGGTTTGGCGTGTGGGCAGACAGCAAGGTGGTGCTCGATTACCTCCCTGGGAACACCGGGGATATCAGATGGTTGCCAGGCAAACACATCGATATTCGCCCGCAGGATGGCAACGAGCACGCTTTCCTATTTTTGATCGAGGGTGGTGCTGACGGTAAAGGTACCATCAACGCCAGCCAGCCCTGCCGAGACCTTCTTCACTTGTGGAGCAGTAACGTTGGTCCTTTTGCTGTTGGAGCTCTTCCACAAAGCATCAACAGGCGCAGTGCACTCCGAAGAGGTACACTTCTCGGATTGTTTGTCGGCGTCCCTGCTATCCTTCTTCTTTCCTCTGCTCTCCTTGGCGGGAACTGCTGCTGCCATTGCCTCTACAACAACCGCGTCCCGGTACATCTTGTCCACAGAAATGATTGTGTCATTCTCATCCGATGGGATGGAGATGATTCCAAGTGACCCAAGCATCTTCAAGCTATTGTAGGCATAGTGGGATGCCACCATGAACTTGGCCAGGGCCGGTCGTCCAAGAATCCTATTGTACGGTAAGGGGAGGTCGACCACATCAAACACAATCTTTTT
Organism: Triticum aestivum; assembly: GCF_018294505.1. Classification (NCBI taxonomy): domain Eukaryota; kingdom Viridiplantae; phylum Streptophyta; class Magnoliopsida; order Poales; family Poaceae; genus Triticum; species Triticum aestivum. The sequence continues at coordinate 330,705,346 of NC_057801.1, forward strand.
TGTCTGATAGTTCAATTCTCCTCCAAATGTCACAGGCAACGTGATCTTTCCCTTAGGATGACTCCTGCCGGGATTAACTCCTTGAAACGTGTCAGTGACCTCTAGCTCCTCTTCTGCTATCCAAAGCATGCTCATAACCTTTGGGGAAATCAAGTTCAACCCGGCCCCACCGTGCACAAATATCTTAGTGACCTTGAGGTTGCGAATTGTTGGAGAGACCAACAAGGGCAAGCATCATACCGCAGTGGTACGGCTAGGTTGATCCTCTTGGTCAAAGATGAAGGGAATGTGTTCCAGGCCTCTAGTGCTAGTTCCGCGACATTGACCTCACGTGCCCACTGTTTGAGTTGGCAGTGAGACGAGTGCAAGAATGCACACCCCCATCAATGCACAGGGCATCAGTTGCCTTCTAAAACTCCTGCTCACTGGTTTCCTCTTCATCCCCTCCATCACTGTCATCATCACAAGCTTCCTTCTCTTGACCTCTGGCGGGTTTTCCTTTGTTCCGAAAGGGCTTGCCGGGGCGATTTACTTCACCGCCTTGGCCCTTGCTGCCAGCAGCATTCTGAACTTTTTCCTTGTCATGCTTCTCGTAATCAGCTCTCTGCCTCTTGACAAGCTGCTCAACCTGATAACACTCTTGAAGGTCATGGCCCTTGGTCTGATGGATCTTGCAATACGGCCCATCGCCCTTCCCGGCCTTCTCAGCAGGCGCAGCTTCCCGGACATCAGTGCACATGGCAGCTTCCTTGCCGGGGAGTTCAGCTTTAGCGGTCTTGTCGGTACTAGGTGTGCCCGATCCTTCAACAGTCATCACTGCCTTATCCTTGCGCCTCTTATTGCGCTTCTTGCTCTTCTTCTGGCTGGTGGATTCATCATCATCCTCTGAATCAATATTGATGCAGTCCTCTTCTCCGGGCAACTTCCTCCCTTCCTCCATCCGAGCACACTTATCCACTAGGGTGTAAATCTCCTTCACAGTCTTGGGCAACCGCAGATTCATCTTGGAACGAATCTTGCAGTTGTGCACATTAGACTGGAAGGCGGCTATCATGGCTGCCGGATGGATGTTTGGGATGTTCCTGTGGACTCTGCTGAACCTCTGCAAATACTTCCGGAGTGTCTCTCCTTCTTTCTGTTGGAGAAGCTGCAAATCACTGGGTCGGCCTGGTCCTTGATAGCCGCCAGTGAAGGCGCTAATGAACTCATAGCAAAGGTCAGCCCAAGAATAAATGGAGTTCTTCGGCAGATGCATCAACCAAGACCTCACATTGGATTTGAGAGCCAAAGAAAAGTAGTTGGCGAATACCTTCTCATCTCTTCCCCTGGCAGCTTGGATGGCAATGCCGTAGATGCTTAGGAACTCTGCCAGTTTGAGTCTCCCATCATATTTGTCAGGTATCTCTGGCTTGAACGTGCGGACGGACGGCCAACGGACTTGCCGCAGCTCACGAGTAACGGCGGGGCATACAACCTCGAAAGGTAGGTACCCACCAATATCGGGCCCAGGCTCGTCGACGTCCGGGCCGTTGCACCCATCGGTCTGGCGGTGGTCATCGTGGAGTTGCTCAATGGCAAGGCGCGCGCCTTCTCTCGCTCTGTCCTCCAGGGCTTGCCGTCGATCTGGATGCGCTCGAGGGTCAGAAGTGGCCATTGAGACGTCATCGGGTTCTTGATGTTGTCGAGCTCGAGCGGGTTGCCGTGGCAGGGACTGCACTATCGGATTGGCCCCTTCTGTATAACCAACAGCACAAGCCGTTGCCGTGGCTTCGGGAGGCCATGGCGGGTGTGACGACTGGGTAATCAAGCTACAGTAACCCTCTGGTAATGATGCCACATCACCTCGATCATTGTTGATAATCTCGCATTAGTTCAGAACTGATACAAATTCAAATTTGAATTAAAGTCAAAACAATTAAAGTTTTCAAAAGTCAAAACTAAATTGTTCCTAATGTGTCAAATAATCCATAATAAATGTTGGTGAAGAAATCATCTTTTAATAAAATACTTAAATGCAATAAATAAACTAAAATAGCGATAAAACAGTTATCTAAAATGCTTTTAAAATAATAAGCAAATGCAAAATGCTTTATTTAAAGTGCCCAAATATTTGGGGTTGTGACCTATTTAATAACACTAAATTAGTTGTCGTTTTTAGATTTTATAAAACTAAAATAAAAGAAAACAGAAAAGTAATAGAATAAAAAAAGAAAAGAAAACAGAATAAAAAAAAGGGAAAGGACCCACCCCACGCTAGGCCTTGGCCTAGCTGGCCATTGGGCAAGCCAGGCCGGCCCAGCCGGCGCCCCCATAACCCCCGAAACCCTAGCCAGACCGCACTACCCCACTCCTCCTGTTCGATCCCATCGTCCCTCCTCGCGCCGCCAGGAGGAGACACAGAGAGGAGCGAGAACCCCCACAGTCCCTCGCACGCGCCCTCGCCTCGGGCCACGTTGCCGGCGCCCTTCGTCCCCTATGGCCGTGCTCCCCGCTCGTGTTGCCATGCTGGCTCGCTGGCAACCGCCCATCGCCGCTTCTCCACGTCCAAGAGCTCTCCGGGGATCATCTTCATCAACCGCAACCACCGAACCTAGCCGGGACGCTGCACCGTCGTCGCCTTCTTTGTTTCTCACCGACTGGATCCGCCATGGCTGACCAGCGATCTGCATCGCCCTGAACCGCTCCGGCTCCACCGAGTCCCCCATGAGCTTCAATGTGAGCTCCCACCTGCTTCCCCTCTCTCCCGCGTGAATCAACCACAGTGGCCTCGTCCCCTGCGAGCCCCAAAGCTGTCATCCGCCATGGCCAGTGAATGCATCACTGCCGTGCTCCCCGTTGCGTTCCGTTGGTGTGCGCGAGCTCTAGGGGTTGTACAGATGTCGCCTGACCCTTTTCCTACCTCATTCTCCTCTTGTTTCATCGGATCCGTCGAGCTCTTGTTCGGCTGCCGCTAGACCTCGTCGCCGCGTCCATCCCGACACCTCCAGCACCAACCACTAGCCCTACTCGATGCGCGCCAACACGCTTGTCCTACTGATGCTCGTGGGTGACCAAATGGTCGCCATAACGCAACTCCGGTGGGCCTCCGTCGTGTACTGTGGCTGCCGGTGGCTAAACGCCGATGCGCTGGCGTGGCACCATTAACTCAGCTCCTAATGGCGCCCTGTGTCCCTAACTAACGGGACCCGCACCTAATCAATCATGGGCATAATTAACAGACTAGTTAAACTAATCCTGATAGCCACTAACGGGCCATGCAACTGCAATGATTAGGTTTAACTCTAATAAAATCTGTTAGCAATTTGTCCCACTAACCAGTAGGCCCCACCCTGACTAATTAAGTTAATTAGTTTAAATAAACTCTCTTAATATTGCCTGCTTGACCAGTCAAAGTGCTGACTGTGTATCACCTAGCCAATGACAGATGGCCCCCACCTGCACTGTTCACTGCTGACCTGGTCCACTTTGACTGCTGAGTCAACAGTTGGCTGGACCCACCAATCAGTCTCTGACTGGGTGTAATACTGGGTGCACTTAACCAAGTAGCTATTTAATATTTTGAATTTAATTAAATATACTAATGTCAGAAATTGATTAAACCTTTGAAAATTAATATTAAATAATTCGTAACTTAGATGAAAATACTTTGTACATGAAAGTTGCTCAAAACGACAAGACGAACCCGAACACGCAACCCGTTCGTCCGCCACGCGTCCCTAGCATAGCGAACCTGCAACATTACACCTCCGGTTCATCTGTCCGAAAACGTGAAACACTGGGGATACTTTCCCGGATGTTTCCCCCTTTCACCGGTATCACCTACTACTGCGCTAGGGCACACCGAACACCCCGTATTGTCTTGTTATGCTTTGTGATGCTTTGATTGCTCTGTTATTTATTGTGTTCCCCTCCGTTACTTCTTTCCGGTAGACCCCGAGACTGCCGGCGACCCCCAGTTCGGCTACGGAGTTGATGACCCCTTCTTCTTGCCAGAGCAACCAGGCAAGCCCCCCTCCCTTGATCACCAGATATTGCCTATTCTTCACTCTACTGCTTGCATTAGAGTAGTGTAGCATGTTACTATTTCGATTGATCCTATTTTGTTGCATAGCCTATCATTGTTGCTACAGTTGTTGATACCTTACCCACAATCCTAAATGCTTAGTATAGGATGCTAGTTTACCATTAGTGTCCCTACATTCTTGTCAGTCTGCCATGCTATACTATTGGGCCGTGATCACTCGGGAGGTGATCACGGGTATATACTATACATACATACTATTCAGGTGGTGACTAAAGTTGGGTCACCTCATTGAGTACCCGCACGTGATTCTGATGTGGGGGCTGGAAGGACAGGTGGCTCCATCCCAGTAGAGGTGGGCCTGGGTTCCCGACGGCCCCCGACTATTACTTTGTGGCGGAGCGACAAGGCAGGTTGACACCACCTAGGCGAGAGGTGGGCCTGACCCTGGTCGGTGTTCGCGGTTGCATCATAATAACACGCTTAACGAGATCTTGGTATTTGATCTGAGTTTGTCCACTGGCCTATACGCACTAACCACCTACGCGGGAAAGATATGGGCACTCGACATCATGGTATCAGCCGAAGCCTTCGTGACGTCAGCGACTGAGCGGCGCGCGCCGGGTCGGACTGCATTAACGCAACTTCCTTTGTAATGGAGGTTGCTAGTTCTGCTCACCAGCTGCGTACGCAACATGCAGGTGTGCAATGGGCGATGGGCCCAGACCCCTGCGCGCAGAGGATTTAGACCGGCGTGCTGACCTCTCTGTTGTGCCTAGGTGGGGCTGCGACGTGTTGATCTTCCGACGCCGGGCATGACCCAGGAAAGTGTGTCCGGCCAAATGGGATCGAGCATGTTGGGTTATGTGGTGCACCCCTGCAGGGAAGTTTATCTATTCGAATAGCCGTGTCCCTCGGTAAAAGGATGACCCGGAGTTGTACCTTGACCTTATGACAACTAGAACCGGATACTTAATAAAACACACCCAGACAAGTTCCACAGACAACCCGGTGATCGCTTTTCCACAGGGCGATGAGGGGAGGATCGCCGGGTAGGATTATGCTATGCGATGCTACTTGGAAGACTTCCATCTACTCTCTTCTACATGCTGCAAGATGGAGGTGGCCAGAAGCGTAGTCTTCGATAGGATTAGCTATCCCCCTCTTATTCTGGCATTCTGAAGTTCAGTCCACCGATATGGCCCTTTACACATATACCCATGCATATGTAGTGTAGCTCCTTGCTTGCGAGTACTTTGGATGAGTACTCATGGTTGCTTTTCTCCCTCTTTTCCCCTTTCCCTTCTACCTGGTTGTCGCAACCAGATGCTGGAGCCCTGGAGCCAGACGCCACCGTCGATGATGATTCCTACTACTACGTGCAGGCCGCTGACGACGACCAGGAGTAGTTTAGGAGGATCCCAGGCAGGAGGCCTGCGCCTCTTTCGATCTGTATCCCAGTTTGTGCTAGCCATCTTATGGCAACTTGTTTAACTTATGTCTGTACTCAAATATTGTTGTTTCCGCTGACTCGTCTATGATCGAGCACTTGTATTTGAGCCCTTGAGGCCCCTGGCTTATATTATGATGCCTATATGACTTATTTTATTTGTAGAGTTGTGTTGTGATATCTTCCAGTGAGTCCTTGATCTTGATCGTACACGTTTGCGTGTATGATTAGTGTATGATTGAATCGGGGGAGTCACAAGTTGGTATCAGAGCCGGCTGCCTATAGGAATCCCCCTTTCCAACTCCTTGGCCGAAGTCGAGTCTAGACATTGCAAAACTTTTACTAACATGGCTGTGTCTTATGGGCACACGTCGCCATTGGGTGGTAGTAGGATCTTTTATTCCTCGACTTATACTCTGGGACTCTGACATCTCTTCTATTCGGCTTAAATGATTTTTTAAAATCTAACTTTAGGTTCTCGAAAACACTTTCTCCCGGAGAGCCCCTTCAGTCCAGATGATTGCCGGCTGCACCCGAAGATTTCGAAGTTACTCTCTGATACTCTTTTGAGACCTTGTGCCCGTTGCTTTTGCAATTCCCTACCACCGAAATATCCTTATGGATAACTACCTACAATTGTCATTCATACCTTCATCCTCAGTTGCTCTTGTTATTACAAGATGCCCTAAATTGCTCTCTGTTGTTCCGAAAATCCTTTAAGCTTACTGCCTTGCAGTTCTTTACCACATGAATATCCCTATTGAAATTACTCGCACTTATTGAGTATCTGTTCATCCCCAGTTGTTCGTATGCTTCATAAGATACTCTGAAATACTATCCGACCTTCTGAGCATGCTCTTCAAACTATTGCTCTGCAAATACTTGTATACTTACATTATGGATGCTCCCATATCACTAGCAATGTTCACTAGTATCATTTGACACCGTCATTTTGATCCTATTGATTCAACATGTGTGCGAATTCACACAATCATCTATCAACCCTTCTAAATTATCTTTCTGGCTCAGACGTCATTTTGAACATGAGCTGGTTCTCGACCAAACTATTTGTCGTCAATTGTGCCTCTGGTCTATCCAACTTATCCATCTTTGATCAGAGTGTCTGCTTCTGATCCTTTGTTTTGGAAATCATAATTCCTTTGTTATCTAAGCATCGAATTATTCCGATGTTCTATAATATGACGCCCGTGCATTCTTTCTGGAGTACCGATACTCACATTAGCTCCGTTGTGGATCACCCGATCCATTATTGGATTTCATCTGACATCGTCCTTCATATTCAATAACCTTGTGAGCCTTTCCGCGGGTATATAATGCCTTTTGTAAATTGTATCCTCTGCTTTGTCAACCATGCTCTACTTTCGAGCTGGTGATAATTACTCCTGATGTTTGTGGTATATGTTCCTAAGATTCCCCTATGGGTTGAACCTATGCCTTCCCTAACCGTATGCACCTGAGAGTTTTCACGAGTCATACTCTTCTGGTGTTTTGCCAGATAATATTTCAACACTACAACTTCATCGAAAGCGAGAAGTGAATGAAAGGGTATGCATTGGAGAAGTGGGAGTCGACCTTGAACTCTGTGTTCATGCCCATGGACCCGATGTGGAACTTATCATGGAAGCTTCTTGCCTAATATTTACTCATTCGAGTAATTCTTTCGATGTCATTAAATTGGACCCCTTGTAGTTATGGTTTCGACCATATTGTTCTTTGTTCCCATTTCTCGGGAAAGTTTAAACATTTGTCTTCTGCTGATCAATACCCCAGTCCAACCTCTACTTTGATCCGTCTTCGAGTATTACCCCCCTGGTATCTCGAGATTATCGTGGAACTGCATAACTTCTTGAGAGTTCTTCATCAAGTGCTACATTCTCACTGATTACAGTTTTTAATGGGATCTTAGTTATTAAACACTCAAAGACACCGATAACTGAACCGAGTCTGTACTACGGTTCAACAACTCTTAGTAATCTTCATTGCTTACGAGTGTGTACTCGATCGTGTCATTCCCAGCTGATTGACTACAACATCATCGTCAGGCTAACTGCTTGACCATTCTACCTATGTCCTTCATCCTCGGGACACAATCCCGACAGTGCTCTAAGCTTACATCGAACTTTCACCATCATATTGTTTGTCTTGAGAGACAACTCTAAATTCTGAGATGGCATCTTATCTATAGTTATAATAGCCTTTTTCTTCACCATTCCCTTGGCTTGATGTCGTCACTGAGCGATTGCATCTTCATGGAGACTCTCGACAAAATTTGTCGTGATCATCATCAACATTTTAACTCCTTCCATGATACCAATCAAATTCATGATGAGAAATACCATCCTTGCCCTCGATGAATTGTGTTGTCATCGACCACTTTATTGCCTTTCGTTCAACACAAACTTGTTCGTGTTTTGTGTTATACCTTGAGCTCCTCGCTATCTAGCTCATGTTATGTTTTACCTTGGAGTATTACCATCTCTTTTTGTCAAGAATGTGGTGAGAATTTCACCACCTCTTAAGAATTCTTGATATAATAACACTTCTCGCCATCTTCGTTCATTCCTTGGTCCCCGTGTTGTTTTTAACCGGAATACCGACAATTGAGCTATGACGCATGAATTCAAAACTTCTAGCAACCCTATTGCTTTGAAGTGAATGGGCGATAGTTTCATTCTAAGTCTTTCGATAATTGATTCACCATTCTAAACATTGATCATGCTACCTAAGCCCATATTATGGGTGCATCTTTCAACCAATGTTTAACTGTGTAGGTTTTCCTTGAGCATGCATCATTATACCTTTTGATCTGGCAAATGTTATCTCCTTGTTCATATAATTGTGGAAATCCATCCTTTGGAAATCTCGATGATTTGTTGCTGAGTCCATCAGCCACCTCATCATCCTCTCCTTGGTTTACTGATGAACTCATGTTTCGAAACTCGCTTCCATAGTTCATTTCCCGAGAATCTTATGATGTCTTCTCGTTAATTCGTGTCGTACCTTTTTATCTCAGGATCCTGAGTCTGAGTTATCCTGACACCAATCAGATCTAAATCTCGGTCGGATATGATGGTTGGAACATAATTCCAAGAGTTATAACACTGGTCTTTTATGACCCGGTAAGGTGATGTCATGCCTAGCACACCTGGCCGAAGGCCCTATTGTTATAGCTTTCCTTTTTAGCAAGGTTATCCATTCTTCCATGAGGAAATCAAAAGACTTATTTTATAAGTTGCTCCTGATGGTTCCTTTGTGTTTCCAAAGTCTGATCTTTACTTGATGACCATGTCAATGCTATCTCGAGGCATGTCTATGGTACTCCGATTTTCAACAAGAACATTTGAAGCCTAATGCTAAATGTTTCTTGCTTAATTATCCAAACACCGCTGTATGGGTAATGTCATGAAATTTCTCTCCACTTTCCTAAAGGGTTCTCTACAATTATATCCTGTCATGGATATCATGCTCTGCTTGTCCTTGGGAAGGATATACCCCTGAATTATGTGTTTAAACACATTTTTCATTTCCATTGTTCTGTTTAATCTAATATCACATTTTCCTTTCCATTGTTTTGTTTAACCTTCTTGAGGTTTATATGATATAAGCAGTAATAAGTCACTGATTTTGTAAGCACCTCGGTGTACAACTCTATCAGTAAGAACTTGTTACTATTGTTGATGACATTCCGGTAACCACCAATGGACGAGAACTTTGCCTACTGGTCCGCCTCGTTCAACGAGCAGGAAAATGGTTCTCTTCGTCCCCCGCCCTTGGTACCTATGTTGTTGCCGACATGACCGACAAACTATCCTCTGACATGCCTTGCTTACATGATCGTGCAAGATGTCACTGACCTTCCTACATTTAACCACATGGTGGGCCCATAACCCACAGTTCCACAGGATCGAAACCTGACTCTCCTGTACACCTTGTTGACAAAGTTATCCCTTGCTCTTGGTTTCGTAGGTAATTCGCGAGCCACCTTCCTAGTGCTCTATTCTCGCATAAGACACAATACTTACTCTCGCTGCTCTGAATCCCTTTCTCGCTCTGGTTCAGACTTTGAGCAGCTATCTATCCGCTTGGACCCTCCCATTGTACCTTCGTACCTTACTCTTGATGTATTTTATTTGTTCAAATCGATAGATAATCTTATGCTCATTCATGGGTTAACCCCAGAATGTTTCCCTCATAAGAATTCTGTCGTAGCGGAGCTGCCCCTTACCTATTCATAAGTACGTTGGAGTTCCCGAAGAAAAGGACGACTTCATCATGATGACCTGAAGCCGAGCTATGAAGACATCAACGTTATGGATCGACCTCTTTGAGAAGATCAACCAAGTCCGAGAAGACTCGTTAGAATTTCGTAACCAGAACTTTCCCCTTAGTCCCCCTCTTAAATCTCGGGACGAGATTTCTTGTAGTGGAGGAGAATTGTGACGACCGGGTAATCAAGATACAGTAACCCTCTGGTAATGATGCCGCGTCACCTCGATCATTGTTGATAATCTCGCATTAGTTTAGAACCAATACAAATTCAAATTTGAATTAAAGTCAAAACAATTAAAGTTTTCAAAAGTCAAAACTAAATTGTTCCTAATGTGTCAAATAATCCATAATAAATGTTGGTGAAGAAATCATCTTTTAATAAAATACTTAAATGCAATAAATAAACTAAAATAGCGATAAAACAATTATCTAAAATGCTTTTGAAATAACAAGCAAATGCAAAATGCTTTATTTAAAGTGCCAAAATATTTGGGGTTGTGACCTATTTAATAACACCAAATTAGTTGTCGCTTTTAGATTTTATAAAACTAAAATAAAAGAAAACAGAAAAGTAATAGAATAAAAAAGAAAAGAAAACAGAACAAACAAAAAAAGGGAAAAGACCCCCCCCCCCCCCCCCGCGCGCTAGGCCTTGGCCCAGCTAGCCACTGGGCAAGCCAGGCCGGCCCAGCCGGCGCCCCCATAACCCCCGAAACCCTAGCCCGACCGCACTACCCCACTCCTCCTGTTCGATCCCATCCTCCCTCCTCGCGCCGCCAGGAGGAGAGACAGAGAGGAGCGAGAACCCCCGCAGTCCCCCGCACGCACCCTCGCCTCGGGCCACGTCGCCGACGCCCTCCGTCCCCTATGGCCGCGCTCCCCGCCCATGTTGCCGTGCTGGCTCGCTGGCAACCGCCCATCGCCGCCTCTCCACGTCCAAGAGCTCTCCGGGGATCATCTTCATCAACCGCAACCACCGGACCTAGCCGGGACGCTGCACCGTCGTCGCCTTCTTCGTTTCTCACCGACTGGATCCGCCATGGCTGACCGGCGATCTGCATCGCCCTGAACCGCTCCGGCTCCACCGAGTCCCCCACGAGCTTCAATGTGAGCTCCCACCTGCTTCCCCTCTCTCCCGCGTGAATCAACCACAGTGGCCTCGTCCCCTGCGATCCCCAAAGTTGTCGTCCACCATGGCCGATGAATGCATCGCTGACGTGCTCCCCGTTGTGTTCCGTTGGTGTGTGCGAGCTCTAGGGGTTGTACAGATGTCGCCTGACCCTTTTCCTACCTCATTCTCCTCTTCTTTCACCGGATCCGTCGAGCTCTTGTTCGGCTGCCGCTAGACCTCGTCGCCGCGTCCATACCGACACCTCCAGCACCAACCACTATCCCTACTCGATGCGCGCCAACACGCTTGTCCTACTGATGCTCGTGGGTGACCAAATGGTCGCCATAACGCAACTCCGGTGGGCCTCCGTCGTCTACTGTGGCTCCCGGCGGCTAAACGCTAATGCGCTGGTGTGGCACCATTAACTCAGCTCCTAATGGCGCCCTGTGTCCCTAACTAACGGGACCCGCACCTAATTAATCATGGGCATAATTAACAGACTAGTCAAACTAATCCTGATAGCCACTGACGGGCCATGCAACTGCAATGATTAGGTTTAACTCTAATAAAATAGGTTAGCAATTTGTCCCACTAACTAGTAGGCCCCACCCTGACTAATTAAGTTAATTAGTTTAAATAAACTCTTTTAATATTGCCAGCTTGACCAGTCAAAGTGTTGGCTGTGTATCACCTGGCCAATGACAGATGGCCCCCACCTGCACTGTTCACTGCTTACCTGGTCCACTTTGACCGCTGAGTCAACAGTTGGCTGGACCCACCAATCAGTCTCTGACTGGGTGTAATACTGGGTGCACTTAACCAAGTAGCTATTTAATATTTTGAATTTAATTAAATATAGTAATGTCAGAAATTGATTAAACCTTTGAAAATTAATATTAAATAATTCATAACTCAGATGAAAATACTTTGTATATGAAAGTTGCTCAGAACGACGAGACGAACCCGAACACGCAACCCGTTCGTCTGCCACGCGTCCCTAGCATAGCGAACCTGCAACATTTCACCTCCGTTTCATTTGTCCGAAAACATGAAACACCAGGGATACTTTCCCGGATGTTTCCCCCTTTCGCCGGTATCACCTACTACTGCGTTAGGGCACACCGAACACCGCGGAATGTCTTGTTACGCTTTGTGATGCTTTGATTTCTCTGTTATTTATTGTGTTCCCCCTCCGTTACTTCTTTCCGGTAGACCCCGAGACTGCCGGCGACCCCCAGTTCGACTACGGAGTTGACGACCCCTTCTTCTTGCCAGAGCAACTAGGCAAGCCCCCCCTTGATCACCAGATATCGCCTATTCTTCACTCTACTGCTTGCATTAGAGTAGTGTAGCATGTTACTATTTCGATTGATCCTATTTTGCTGCATAGCATATCATTGTTGCTACAGTTGTTGATACCTTACCCACAATCCTAAATGCTTAGTATAGGATGCTCGTTTACCATTAGTGGCCCTACATTCTTGTCAGTCTGCCATGCTATACTATTGGGCCGTGATCACTCGGGAGGTGATCACGAGTATATACTATACATACATACTATTCAGGTGGTGACTAAAGTCGGGTCAGCTCGTTGAGTACCCGCACGTGATTCTGATGTGGGGGCTGGAAGGACAGGTGGCTCCATCCCGGTAGAGGTGGGCCTGGGTTCCTGACGGCCCCCGACTATTAGTTTGTGGCGGAGCGACAGGGCAGGTTGACACCAACTAGGTGAGAGGTGGGCCTGGCCCTGGTTGGCGTTCGTGGTTGCATCATAATAACACGCTTAACGAGATCTTGGTATTTGATCTGAGTCTGGCCACTGGCCTATACGCACTAACCAACTACGCGGGAAAGATATGGGCACTCGACGTCATGGTATCAGCCGAAGCCTTCGTGACATCAGCGACTGAGCGGCGCGCGCCGGGTTGGACTGCGTTAACGCAACTTCCTTTGTAATGGAGGTTGCTAGGTCTGCTCACCAGCCGCGTACGCAACGTGCAAGTGTGCAATGGGCGATGGGCCCAGACCCCTGCGCGCATAGGATTTAGACCGATGTGCTGACCTCTCTGTTGTGCCTAGGTGGGGCTGCGACGTGTTGATCTTCCGAGGCCAGGCATGACCCAGGAAAGTGTGTCCGGCCAAATGGGACTGAGCGTGTTGGGTTATGTGGTGCACCCCTGCAGGGAAGTATATCATTCGAATAGCCGTGTCCCTCGATAAAAGGACGACCCGGAGTTATAGCTTGACCTTATGACAACTAGAACCGGATATTAATAAAACACACCCTGACAAGTTCCACAGACAACCCGGTGATTGCTTTTCCATAGGGCGACGAGGGGAGGATCGCCGGGTAGGATTATGCTATGCGATGCTACTTGGAGGACTTCAGTCTACTCTCTTCCACATGCTGCAAGATGGAGGTGGCCAGAAGCGTAGTCTTCGACATGATTAGCTATCACCCTCTTATTCTGGCATTCTGCAGTTCAGTCCACCGATATGGCCCTTTACACATATACCCATGCATATGTAGTGTAGCTCCTTGCTTGCGAGTACTTTGGATGAGTACTCACGGTTGCTTTTCTCCCTCTTTTCCCCTTTCCCTTCTACCTAGTTGTCGCAACCAGATGTTGGAGCCCTGGAGCCAGACGCCACCGTCGATGATGATTCCTACTACACTGGAGGTGCCTACTACTACGTGCAGGCCGCTGACGACGACCAGGAGTAGTTTAGGAGGATCCCAGGTAGGAGGCCTGCGCCTCTTTCGATCTGTATCCCAGTTTGTGGTAGCCATCTTATGGCAACTTGTTTAACTTATGTTTGTACTCAGATATTGTTGTTTCCGCTGACTCGTCTATGATCGAGCACTTGTATTCAAGCCCTCGAGGCCCCTAGCTTGTATTATGATGCTTGTATGACTTATTTTATTTGTAGAGTTGTGTTGTGATATCTTCCCGTGAGTCCCTGATCTTGATCGTACACGTTTGCGAGTATGATTAGTGTACGATTGAATCGGGGGCGTCACAGCGGGCCGGCTTGCCCTGAGCCCCCAGCCTTGGCAAAACCGAGCAGGCTATGGATGGTGGCATGCCACTCGTCCATCTGCTCAGTTGCGGCCAAGAACCTGAGTAGCAGCTGAGCCCGCGCCATGGGCTCCGTAGCCGTGATCGGCACGGGCGACGACAACACGGATCGCAGCGTCGCTCGGCTTCTGATGGTGCCAGTAGCGGCAACATTGCGCCCTCGCTGTTGCAGAGCGGCCACCTAGATGGCATGGTGACACGACGAAGGCGCTTGAGTGCCAGTGGTTCCGTTGGGCGCAGCGGCTTGGTCGACTCACCCAGGGGAAGGCGCATGCACAACGGTCGCTCCCGTGATAGGGGTGGCCGGATAGCGGTAGTTCGCCCGAGACCATGCGCCATCACTACGGTTGTGCCCGTCGTGTAATGCCCATGATGTGTCTATATCTCCCACGTGTCAAAGCACGACTTAGAGGCATAACCGCAATGTGGTTTTGTCGCAAGAAGGGTCATCTTCACATAATCCCATGTAATGAACAAGACTGGGATAAAGAGTTGGCTTACAATCGCCACTTCACACAAGTACTCAAATAAATCATACATCATTCAGAGTACACACATAGTCCGACTACAGACGAAGTGAAAAGAAAAGAAGATAACCCAACTACTAGATCCCCGATCGTCCCAACTAGGCTCCACTACTGATCAACATGAAACGAAACATAGCAACGACCAAGATCTTCATTGAGCTCTTATCTGAGCTCGGTTACATCACCTGCACTGGTATCATCGGCACCTGCAACTGTTTGGTAGTATCTGGTGAGTCACGAGGACTCAGCAATCTCAAAACTCGCGAGATCAAGACTATTTAAGCTTATGGGTAGGAAGTGATAATGAGGTGGAGTTGCAGCAAGCACTAAGCAAATATGGTGGCTAACATACGCAAATAAGAGCGAGAAGAGAAGCAACGGAACGGTCGAGAAGCTAGAAGTGATCAAGAAGTGATCCTGAAACTACTTACGCACAATCATAACACAAAGACCGTGTTCACTTCCCGGACTCCGCCGAAAAGAGACCATCACGGCTACACACGTGGTTGATGCGTTTTATTTAAGTCAAGTGTCAAGTTCTCTACAACTGGATATTAACAAATTCCCATCTGCCACATAACCGCGGGCAGGGCTCTCAAAAGTTTATACCCTGCAGGGGTGTCCCAACTTAGCCCATCACAAGCTCTCACGGTCAACGAAGGATATTCCTTCTCCCGGGAAGACCCGATCAGTCTTGGAATCCCGGTTTACAAGACATTTCGACAATGGTAAAACAAGACCAGCAAAGCCGCCCGAATGTGCTGACAAATCGGGATAGGAGCTGCACATATCTCATTCTCAGGGCACACCGGATTATCGAAACTTCTGGTAGGCCAGCCCAGAGTTGCCCCTGGTGACCACCGGCGTCTAACAGGTTGGACCAACACTCACGACGAGCACTGGCCCGGGGAGGTAAAATAAAGATGACCCTTGAGTCTGCAGAACCCAAGGGAAAAAGGCTTAGGTAGGCAAATGGTAAAACCAAGGTTGGGCCTTGCTGGAGGAGTTTTATTCAAAGCGAACTATCAAGGGGGTCCCATAAATCACCCAACCGCGTAAGGAACACAAAATCAAGGAACATAACACCGGTATGACGGAAACTAGGGCGGCAAGAGTGGAACAAAACACTAGGCATAAGGCCGAGCCTTCCACCCTTTACCAAGTATATAGATGCATTAATAAAATAAGAGATATTTTGATATCCCAACATAATCCTGTCCATCATGGAGCAATCTTCAACTTCACCTGCAACTAATAACGCAATAAGAGGGGCTGAGCAAAGCGGTAACATAGCCAAACAATGGTTTGCTAGGAAGGGTGAAAAGGTTAGAAGCTGACATGGCAATATGGGAGGCATGGTAAACAAGTGATAGGTAGCGCAGCATAGCGATAGAACGAAGCAACTAGCAAGCAAAGATAGAAGTGATATCGAGGGTAATGGTCATCTTACCTAAGATCCCGCAAGGAAGAAGAACGAGTCCATGAACAGGACAAACGGACGTAGTCAAACGAATCCTCACAACTCCGGAACGAAACCGAAGCTAACTAGAGAAGCAAACCGGAAAGAAGCAAACAACATAGTAAACACACAAGCATAAACATGTCATGATGCACAAACAAGTATGATGCATGTCCGGTTTAATGAGGCATGGCATGGCAAAGTGCATCAAACAATACTACAAGTTAAGTGGAGCTCAATATGCAACGAGTTGCATATTGATGAAACACCACATCAATTATTTAGTTCTCTCTCGTTTATGAACAAGACAAGATTAAATGTTGGTTAACATGGCAAGAGGTGAAGCATAATTAAACTACCTATCTAGGCAAGTTTAAGTCACGCCGGATACAACAAACAACTATTCCGGAAATCCCCATATGTTATTTAGCGATTTAAGGCAAACAACATTTTAACATTTTAAATGTTGTTATCATGATGCGGATGACATATACAAGTTTATGCAATTTTTATGAAAATGTCAACATGAGCATGTTATGAAGCATTTAGTCACCATGGCGGAACAAAAGGGGTGCCATGGCAAAAACAACAGAAATGGTGCCACAGCAACATTCCGATGATCCGACAACTCGTCGAGATGTTGGTGCAAAAGAAGCAAGTGTGCGGATGTGCGGAACATGCAAAAGATGGGGATTAATCCCAGATATCGGGTGTCCCACATGACAGTGGCATGGCAAAAGAGGGGCATCGCAAGCAACAACTCGATCACGGTGCAAACATGAGCATCTCATACAACACATGCATTCGATCCACGGGTGATCGTCTCGGGGTTATACCTTTGAAGCGTGCAATTTCGGAGCAGTTCGAGTTCGTAGTGGAAGTAGTCGTTCACGAGTCGTTGTGGGAAGTAGTGGCACACGTGGCGGCATAGTGGAAGTAGTGGTACACGTTTGTTTTTGGAGAGGTACTTGAAGAATCCAACGTCTTCAGGGCGACGGTAGTGGTACACGCGACGTCGGGGTACTTGTCGGTCCGGTCTTGGCGGTGTAGATGTACATGTTGTCGGGGTACTTGTCGCATCATCGGGTGTAGTTGTACATGAGGGTCTTGACAAATCCGAAGGGTACTTGACGGGTCCGGTCTTGGTGTCCCAACGAGGATCACTGATGTATGGGGTGCAAGTTATGCCAAGGTGGAATTTGGCAGCGAGCATGGAGGCTTTGGGGCTGCATCTTGGCGATCCAACGATAGTATGGCCTCAAGGTTGGACAGCCAAGTCTAGCAGCGGCACGACACAACATCACGCAGAGCCATGGCAGCATGGTGCATCCCAAATGGCGAGCTCGAGGCCGTGCGGCAAGGCGACGAGGACGAGGCACGTCAGGGCAGCAGTGCGGAAGGTGCATAGGCAAGGATGAAGCAGAGAGGTGGCCGGGGTGCCTTGGCACAACGGAGGCAGGGCAGAGGAAGGCAGTGGAGGCATGCTTGCTGGATGGAGCAGGGGCGGCGAAGTGGAGCAGAGCAGCAGCGCTCGTGCTCAGCGGCGGGGCGGCGAATTCGCGGCGTAGACGGAAGCAGAGGGCGGTGCGAGGCAGGGGGCGCCGGAGTTGGCCTCCAGTGGCGGCGCGGGAGGCCCGACGCGGCGTCCTGGCGTGGCAACGGCGCGGAGGAGGGCCGACAAGGGGGCGCGATGGAGCTCAACGGGCGTGCTCCGGCGGAGATGCTTGAGCGGGGGCGGACGCGGAGGAGAGGAAGGAGCGGTCGTGGACCTGCTGGGCTCCGGTGGCGCGGTTCAACGAGGACGAGGTGGAGGTCGGGTGCTGGCACGCGGAGGGAGATGGGGATAAAGCGCGAGGAGAGGGAGAGGGGGCCGGGCGCTGGCGGCGCTGGAGGGAAGGAGATGGGGATCGGGAGGGGTTCGATCGGGCTAGGGTTTAGGTTAAGTGGGGTGGCTGGGCCTTAGAGGCCGGCCCGGTAGAGAAAGAAGTGGCCAGAGACCTGGCTGGGCAGCTGGGCTGGGCTCTCTCTCTCTCTCACTAATTTTCTGTAACAGAAAAGCATTAGAGAGAAGGAAAAGGAAGATGGGCTAGGGAAAAGAAGTTGAGCAGGAGGACAATTTTTCTGGACTCATAAAAATATGCTCGTTCCAAGAAAAATGGAGTGGGCAAGATTGCAAGGTTTACATTTGAATTTAATTCAAATGGTTTGAACAAGGAGTAGGATTCCAAAGTTTCCGAAAATGTTGAACATTTAGGAAGAGCCTCGATAAAACGATAAAAGAATAAGAGGACAAGTCGGAGACCAAGAATTGAGATAACAAAGGCATTGGGATTTATTTGCAAGTGTGTCAAAGGTAATTCCACATCCATGGAATACTTTATAATAGCTCCCTAATATTGGGAGGATATGTTATAAAGAGAATTCACCCTTCCCTCGATTTAAATAGATGAACCATCTATGCAATTTATTAGTTGAGTTGAGATGCAAAGGTTAATGACATGATGGCATGATGACATGATGCAATGCAAAAATAAAAGAGGAAGCACAAAAGAAACACACGGTGAAACTCGGAATAGCTGGAAGTCTTCTGGAGCGTCGGTCCTGGGGCGTTACACGTCGGCGAGTGGAGGAGGAGTGGATAGAGTAGCCCCTCCGCCCGTGCTGATGAGGACATCAATACCATTGTTACACCCACAGCCCCTGCTGCTATACATACTGGACCAATTACTAGAGCTCGCGCACGCCAACTAAATTACCACGTACTTTCATTTCTTTGTAATGATTCTAATGTTCATGAGAATATGATGCTGCCTAAATTGGATACATTTGTTTTGCATACAAATGAAGGGCCTAGCTTGGAGAAGGATGAACATTGGAGCAAGAACAAGCATGGAGATGATGGCATGCACAAGGGGAACAAGAATGGAGTTACAAGTGATGATTTCAGGTCTTTGAAGCCACCATAACGAGTGCATGAAGCCTTGGACGAAATATACAAGATGTCACTTCATAAATTTCATCCAGAGGCTATTATAGGTGCTGCGTCACCTTTTTATTGGGCCAGGCCCATGTAATTTCGAAATACATAAGTATAGGCTATTTTTAGAGTCTGTATGTGTGGGGAAACAAGAGATAGGGTTGATTTCGGACCCCTCCATCAAGGGCCACGAAATTCCCCCTCTCTTCCTCCATATATACAGCCCTTAGGGCACCGTTTAGACTTTGGGTTTTGTTTAGATTGAAGTTCGCCATAGCTGCAACTTCGCATACTTCGTTTGTGTTCAACGACCAGACAAAGGCGTCACAAAACCCCACCTTGATCAATAAAGCTTTCATCTTATATTCGCAATATCTAGATTGCAATCTCAGTTTCTTGCTTGTTCTTCATTTGCTCGCAGGAAACAGACCCTCGTGGTCAGGTTGATCGTGCTCCGGCGTGGTCAATGACCTCTCGGAGTTGGTTTAGCGATTGCTAAGGCGCGACGTCCTCGCACGTTCGTAGTCGGATCGTCAAAGTCGACTTCCACCAAAGCGAAATCCATCATCTCAGCGAAAGACGGGACACCTGTGCCTCTATCAAGTGGTATCAGTTTTCAGGTTGCTCGGTGAGATTTTACAATTTTTCGTAGTTTAGATCGAGTCTGTTCTTCATACCTATAGTCCACGAAAACCCATAAAAAAATTAGGGTTAGTTCATCATATCCGTACGTGTCTGAGTCATTGCATAATCTTTTCTGTATTTGCGTTGTTGAATTTGCGGTTGCATCGTCGTGTCTAGTTGCTGGTCTTAGTGTCTAGTCCTTTAGAGCTTCGAGTTCTGTTCACAAGTTGTCAAGCCGCCGCCGCATCATCATCATCACCGCTGCCATATACCACCATCGTCATGACCGCTGCCATATACCACCATCCTCATCACCGCTGCCATATACCACCATCGTCATCACCGCTGCCATCTACCACCATCGAGATCACCGCAGCCATATACCACATATCCACCTCCATCACGCCAATCTGAGTCCACCTGCAACATATATCTGCCACCAGTCCGAGTTCCACCAGATTCATCTCCGCCACCAGTCCGAGTTCCACCAGATTCATCTCCGCCACCAGTCTGAGTTCCACCAGATTCATCTCCGCCTCCAGTCCTAGTCCGAGTCCAGTCTTTGTTGCTTTGTTTTCGACTTCCAGATCACGCCATACTCCGAGTCGTGATAGAGAAGGACTTCCGAACTTTCGTGTTACCCGCAGTAGAAAAATAGCTCTAGTTTCAAAAAAAAAACTAAGTCTGGAAAATTCTGGCTAGGCAGTTTCTAGACCATTTGTAGACTTTTTCGAAAAAAAATTGTTGTGGAGCAAAAAAAAATAAGAGGGAAAAAAAGTGCAAAAAAAATTGAAAAAAAGAGAGAAAAAATTCAGAGCGTGCTCCTCCCTTGTTTACGTGCAGCGCCGTGATTTTGTTAGTGTTCTAGGCTCGCATCTCTAGCACAGTCTAGCCTAGGACCAGCACAGTACCGTCGTTGAGCGTTTATTCAACTTTGCATCTCTGAATTGATTATTGCTGACCCTTTTTGCTACCATATTATAAGCCTTCCCAGCTCCACATACATCTACGTCGTGCGTTTGATGCTCCCTGGTAATCGCTCTATCCAAGCTTTGAGAGTTTTGACTACAACGGTTGCCGATCACCACCTGCTGCTGGGTAAGAACTGGTAAGAATTTGAGATTTGCTTGAAGGATTTGTGCCACACCACCACCACTACCGCTTCCTAGTAGTCTGTAGAATCATATTATTTTGTGTTTCTATTGCTGCTAACCATGCCAGGATCACAAGCCGATGAGACTGATTGGGAGAACCTAACGAATAAACAGCTACATGATAAATTTCAGCAAATGATGAGTGGACAGGTGCAAGATGTGCTAAACAGATTTGACAAGGCCATGGAGAAGATAGATGGAATTGAGAAGACGTTCGAAACAAAGCTTGATAGCAAGTTTAATGAATTGCTCGCGCGTTTTCCACAACCACCGCCGGCTGCACCTATCGCACCTCTGCAACAACAACAACAACAACCCCTCCTTCCAAATCAGTATGGACGAGCGAAGGGTGTTCCTATTGAGGATGGCCAAACTTCTGGTGCTACTGTTCCTGTTGTTGATGTTTCTTTGGCTCGTGCTACTGCTGCTGGTACCCAGGAGGATGATGAGTATGCGGGCGATTATGAGGATGAGGTTGATCAAAATCAGAACTACGTGCAGCCACCAGCAGCACCACCAGCAGGTCGACCTCAGGTATATATTCGTAATGGTAGGCCTGCACCACCACCTCAGGTACGAGATGATGTCCATATTCCTAAACTGAAATTGAATATTCCACCGTTTGAGGGTAGATATGTTCCTGATATATATCTTACTTGGGAGTTAGAAACTGAACAACGTTTTACATGTTTACAATATCCCGAGGAGAGACGGGTTGCTGCTGCTGTTTGTGCTTTCACTAGTTTTGCATGTGTATGGTGGTCTGAACATTGTAGATTATATCCTGTTCCAGCTACTTGGGCTGCTTTGAAAACTGTTATGCATACTCATTGGGTTCCACCATATTATCAACGTGAATTGCTTAAAAATTGTAGCGTTTAAGACAAGGAAAAAATTCTGTAGAAGAATATTATCAGGAATTACAAACTGGCATGATTAGATGTGGTATTGTTGAGGAGAATGAAGCTATGCTTGCACGTTTTATGGGTGGATTAAATTGAGAGATTCACACCATTCTAGAGTATAAGGAGTATACTAATATCACTCGTTTATTCCATCTTGCTTGTAGAGCTGAACATGAAGTGCAGGATCGACAAGCAATGGCGCGCACTAACTTTTCTGCAGGTCGACCTTCCTCATGGACACCGCTTGCATCTTCTACTTCCACTGCACCAGCAACTCCATCAGGTGCCATCTCCAGCCGTGATACAAGAAAGCAGGCACAACCACCATCATCTGCCAAGAGCGCACCTGCCGGGCCTGCACAGAGCTCTTCTTCTTCCATGGGATCAACAGGGCACACAAGTGATATTATTTGTCGTCGTTGTAAGGGAAGAGGTCATTATGCACGAGAATGCAAATCTCAGCGTGTGATGATTGCTACTGAGGATGGTGGGTATTAGTCCGCTAGTGACTATGATGAGGAGACTTTGGCTCTTATTACACGTGAAGAACATGGTGGAGATGATTCTGATCATGAGACACAATACATGGCTCCTGAAGACGCTGACAGGTATGAATGTTTAGTTGCTCAACGTGTTTTGAGTGTGCAGGTCACACAAGCTGAGCAAAATCAGAGGCACAATTTGTTCCATACCAAGGGAGTTGTGAAGGAACGTTCTGTGCGCGTCATCATAGACGGAGGGAGCTGCAACAACTTGGCTAGCATGGAGATGGTGGAGAAGCTTTCTCTCACCACAAGACCACATCCGCATCTTTACTACATCCAATGGTTCAACAACAGTGGCAAGGTTAAGGTAACACGTACTGTTCGTGTGCGTTTTAGTATCTCTACATATGCTGATTATGTTGATTGTGATGTGGTACCTATGCAAGCATGTTCCTTATTACTTGGTAGACCATGGCAATTTGATAAAAATTCTGTACACCATGGTAGAAACAATCACTATACTCTTGTTCATAAGGATAAAAATATTACTTTGCTTCCTATGACTCCTGATTCCATTTTGAAAGATGATATTAATAGAGCTAATAAAGAAAAAACAGGAGAAGTATAAGAGTGAAAATCAGATTGTGGCAAAAGAATTTGAGCAACAAACGAAGCCTAATAATAAACCATCTAGTGTTGCTTCTGAAATTAAATTGAAAAGTGCATGTTTATTTGCCACCAAATCTGATATTGATGAGCTAGATTTCAGCAAATCTGTTTGCTATGCTTTTGTGTGCAAAGAGGCATTATTTTCATTCGAGGACGTGCCTTCCTCTTTGCCTCCTACTGTCACTAACATTTTGCAGGAGTTCGCTGACGTCTTTCCACAAGACGTACCACCGGGATTACCGCCTATTCGAGGGATTGAGCATCAGATTGACTTAATTCCCGGTGCTTCACTGCCAAACCGTGCACCATACCGTACCAATCCAGAGGAGACGAAGGAGATTATGCGTCAAGTACAAGAGCTTCTCGACAAAGGTTATATACGCGAATCCCTTAGTCCTTGTGATGTTCCTATTATTCCAGTGCCGAAAAAGGATGGTACATCACGTATGTGTGTTGATTGTAGAGGCATTAATAATATTACTATTCGTTATCGTCATCCTATTCCTAGGCTAGATGATATGCTTGATGAATTGAGTGGCTCTACAATATTCTCCAAAGTTGATTTGTGTAGTGGATACCATCAAATTCGTATGAAATTGGGAGATGAATGGAAAACAACATTTAAAACTAAGTTTGGATTATATGAGTGGTTAGTCATGCCTTTTGAGTTAACTAATGCACCTAGTACTTTCATGAGATTAATGAACGAAGTTTTACGTGCTTTCATTGGACAATTTGTGGTAGTTTACTTTGATGACATATTGATTTATAGCAGATCTTTGGAAGAACATTTGGAACATTTACGTGTTGTTTTTATTGCTCTACGTGATGCACGTTTGTTTGGTAACCTTGGGAAGTGCACCTTTTGCACCGACCGAGTATCTTTTCTTGGCTATATTGTTACTCCACAGGGAATTGAAGTTGATAAAGCCAAGATTGAAGCTATTGAGAGTTGGCCACAGCCCAAAACGGTCACACAAGTGAGGAGTTTTCTTGGCCTCGCTGGATTCTATAGGCGTTTTCTGAGAGATTTTAGCACCATTGCTGCACCTCTCAATGAGCTTACAAAGAAAGATGTGCCTTTTCTATGGGGTACCGCACAGGAAGAAGCCTTCACGGTATTGAAAGATAAGTTGACACATGCTCCTTTACTCCAACTTCTTGATTTTAATAAGACTTTTGAGCTGGAATGTGATGCTAGTGGAATTGGATTAGGAGGTGTGTTATTACAAGATGGCAAACCTGTTGCATACTTTTCTGAAAAATTGAGTGGGCCTAGTCTGAACTATTCTACTTATGATAAAGAATTATATGCTCTTGTTCGGACTTTAGAAACATGGCAACATTATATATGGCCCAAATAATTTGTTATACATTCTGATCATGAATCTTTGAAACATATTAAAAGTCTAGCTAAACTGAATCGTAGACATGCTAAATGGGTTGAATTCATTGAGACTTTCCCTTATGTCATTAAACACAAGAAGGGAAAAGAAAATGTTATTGCTGATGCATTGTCTCGTCGCTATACTATGCTTTCACAACTTGACTTCAAAATATTTGGTTTGGAGACCATCAAAGATCAATATGTGCATGATGCTGATTTAAAGATGTAATGCAGAATTGTAAAGAAGGAAGAATGTGGAACAAGTTTGTCATTAACGATGGATTTGTGTTTCGTGCTAACAAGCTATGTATTCCAGCTAGCTCCATTCGTCTTTTGTTGTTGCAGGAGGCGCGTGGAGGAGTATTAATGGGACACTTTGGCGTGAAGAAGACGGAGGACGTACTTGCTACACATTTCTTTTGGCCAAAGATGAGACGGGATGTTGACCGTTTTATTGCTCGCTACACTACATGTCAAAAAGCTAAGTCACGACTCAATCCTCATGGTTTATATATGCCTTTGCCTGTACCTAGTGTTCCTTGGGAGGATATATCTATGGACTTTGTTTTAGGTTTACCTCGAACAAAGAAGGGGAGGGATAGCATATTTGTTGTCGTGGATAGATTCTCGAAAATGGCACACTTTATACCATGTCATAAAAGCGATGATGCTGTTAATGTTGCTGATTTGTCCTTTCGTGAAATTATTCGCTTGCATGGTGTGACAAATACTATTGTTTCAGATCGTGATACTAAATTTCTTAGCCACTTTCGGAGATGTTTATGGGCTAAGTTGGGGACTAAACTGCTTTTTAGTACTACTTGTCACCCCCAAACTAATGGACAAACTGAAGTAGTCAATAGAACATTGTCTACTATGCTTAGGGCTGTTTTGAAGAGTAATAAGAAAATATGGGAGGAATGCTTGCCTCATATTGAATTTGCTTATAATCGTTCATTGCATTCTACTACTAAGATGTGCCCTTTTGAAGTTGTGTATGGTTTCCTACCTCGTGCACCATTGATTTGTTGCCTCTTCCATCTTCGGAGAAGGTTAATTTTGATGCTAAACAACGTGCTGAATTGATTTTAAAAATGCATGAGTTAACTAAGGAAAACATTGAGCGTATGAATGCCAAATATAAACTTGCTGGAGATAAGGGTAGAAAACATGTTGTGTTTGCACCTGGAGATCTTGTTTGGTTACATTTGCGTAAGGATAGATTTCCTGATTTGCGCAAATCAAAGATCATGCCATGTGCTGATGGTCCCTTTAAGGTGTTAGAGAAAATAAATAATAATGCATATAAACTTGAGCTGCCTGCAGATTTTGGGGTTAGTCCCACTTTTAACATTGCAGATTTGAAGTCTTATTTGGTGAGGAAGATGAGCTTCCGTCGAGGACAACTTCATTTCAAGAAGGGGAGGATGATGAGGACATCAATACCATTGTTACACCCACAGCCCCTGCTGCTATACATACTGGACCAATTACTAGAGCTCGCGCACGCCAACTAAATTACCACGTACTTTCGCTTCTTGGTAATGATTCTAATGTTCATGAGAATATGATGCTGCCTAAATTGGATACATTTGTTTTGCTTACAAATGAAGGGCCTAGCTTGGAGAAGGATGAACATTGGAGCAAGAACAAGCATGGAGATGATGGCATGCGCAAGGGGAACAAGAACGGAGTTACAAGTGATGATTTCAGGTCTTTGAAGCCACCATAACGAGTGCATGAAGCCTTGGACGAAATATACAAGATGTCACTTCATAAATTTCGTCCAGAGGCTATTATAGGTGCTGCGTCACCTTTTTATTGGGCCAGGCCCATGTAATTTCGAAATACATAAGTATAGGCTATTTCTAGAGTCCGTATGTGTGGGGAAACAAGAGATAGGGTTGATTTCGGACCCCTCCTTCAAAGGCCACGAAATTCCCCCTCTCTTCCTCCATATATACAGCCCTTAGGGCACCGTTTAGACTTTGGGTTTTGTTTAGATTAAAGTTCGCCATAGCTGCAACTTCGCGTACTTCGTTTGTGTTCAACGACCAGACAAAGGCGTCACAGAACCCCACCTTGATCAATAAAGCTTTCATCTTATATTCGCAATATCTAGATTGCAATCTCAGTTTCTTGCTTGTTCTTCGTTTGCTCGCAGGAAACAGACCATCGTGGTCAGGTTGATCGTGCTCCGGCGTGGTCAATAACCTGTCGGAGTTGGTTTGGCGATTGCTAAGGCGCGACGTCCTCGCACGTTCGTAGTCGGATCGTCAAAGTCGACTTCCACCAAAGTGAAATCCATCATCTCAGCGAAAGAAGGGACACCTTTGCCTCTATCACGTGCCTCGTGGAGTGTGGCCGTTGGGGTGTTGCTGATGTCGCTCTCCTCTGGCGCCTCCTGCTTCTACTTCGGTCACGGGGGAAATGGTGATGATGTCGCCTGCTCCGACCAAATACCCGGTGGCGTCCACGTCCTCGCGAGCCTCCGCACCTCCAGTAGCGTTGGCAGCTGCGGGTGGTGGAGCCTTGGAGGTGGACGGCGGAGCCGAAACACTAGACTTCTTCTTGGGCGTGATGGCTGATGGCGCCGCCAAAGACGAAGATGGTGATGAAAATGATGCGCTACACACACTTTCAGGTTCGCATAAGCAATCCACCTATCTGGCGCGCCAAAGATGTCGCGCGAAACCACGACCACCTATGGGACCAAGCAGCCCTTGCTAGTTCAGCAGGGGGGACGTCGTGTTGCACAAAGAGCATAGGAGCATGGGGCAGTGCGGCAGGGATCACACAAGCAATTTTACCTAGGTTCGGGCCGCCGCGAGGCGTAAAACCCTACTCCTTCTTTGGTGGATTTTTGGTGGAAGAGTGGTGGTGAAGCGTAGTACACTTGCCCGGCAGGGGCGGCAGCGGCTACGCACGCATAGGCGTCTAGCTCTCTAGCCTTGTGAGCCGAATGGACTGAACCGAACCCCTTCTATGGTTGCCATGGGCCTCCTTTTATAGGTTAAGGGGTCACTTCAATGGCAAATCAGTCATTAGACAATGATAAGATAGCAAAGAGTGCTATCATACCTAACTCTACAGGCTGACAGGGCACATTTAAATGCACTACTCAACGTCGCATCATTGCTCGCCTGGCAAGCCTTGTCGGGCTTATTCTGCCAGCTCCACGCCTGCTTGTTTGACACGTCATAGGACGTGTGTTATTTGTAGGTTTTCCTGTAGAAAGGGGCTGCCATGTGGCGAGTGGCTACCACTTAATCACTTTGCGGCTTGACACCGCATTGATCCATGATGTGGGTCGCGGGGGAGTGGTTTATGAGGTGTCTCTGGCTTCCGTGAGTCCCGGCAGGCCCTGCGGGGACGTCTTGGTTGCTTTCTTCCGGGGATGGCTCTGCCCTTGCTAGGTCTGTTTGTCCGGCAAGGGAGGTTTTTTTCCTGGTGGTATCTGGCTCCTCTGGCTTGATCTTGGTCCCTTGTTCTCCATGTTGGTCCTTTGAAGACCTTGATCTCTTGTACACTGGCATGGCCTGATTCCACAATCTTGTTCCCGTTCCTGTGCACAGTCAGGGCAACATACCCAGGGTCGGTTGCACCGACAATTGTAATGATGCAATATGGGAGATCTCAGCATATGACAAGTTTAAAGGATTATCAAACATGACGCGACCGATGGAATTTTCACATAATATCCTATGGAGCATAGCATCACAACTAGGTAACTCAACGTGCTCATCATCATATTCACATAAATTGGTAAGTCATGACATGATGAAGTCGCGCTTGCATGAAGCATGGTAATAGGTGTGTCAACATCATGTAAGCAATCACTGGTAATATAGTCCACTAGTGGGATAAGTGAAGCATCGTCACCAATGTTACCTTTGGAGCGTCGCTCATGTGTTGTAGGTGAGGTTGCAACTTGACGGTACCATGTTGGGGGTGCATCTTCTTCCACCATGGCCATCGGTTTTCACATTGGAGGGATGGACTCATCGAGGGTAGGCATGACGTCATGTATGAGACCAAGCACCAAATAAGAAAATGCACTCGGAGTACAGGTTAAGTCATTAGAGATCATAGTGGCCTCACATGCCCTATCAACTACCTCACTGGTACGTCTCCAACGTATCTATAATTTTTTATTTTTCCATGCAATTATATTACCCCTTTTGGATGTTTATGGGCTTTATTTTACACATTTATATCATTTTTGGGAATAACCTACTAACCGGAGGCCCAGCCCGTATTGCTGTTTTTTTGCCTATTTTAGTATTTCGAAGAAAAGGAATATCAAACGGAGTCCAAATGGAATGAAACCTTCAGGAGTGTGATTTTTGGAACGAACGTGATCTAGAGGACTTGGAGTGCAAGTCAAGAAGCAGCCGAGGAGGCCACGAGAGGGTAGGGCGCGCCCCCTGTCTCATGGGCCCCTGGGGCGGCCACCGACGTACTTCTTCCTCCTATATAAGCCTATGTACCTCGAAAACATCCAGGGAGCCAACGAAACACAATTTCCACCACCGTAACCTTCTGTATCCGCGAGATCCCATCTTGGAGCCTTCGCCGGCGCTCTGCCGGAGGGGGAATCGACCATGGAGGGCTTCTACATCAACACCATAGCCTCTCCGATGAGTTGTGAGTAGTTTACCACAGACCTACGGGTCCATAGTTATTAGCTAGATGTCTTCTTCTCACTTTTTGGATCTCAATACAATGTTCTCCCCCTCTGTTGTGGAGATATATTCGATGTAATCTCTTTTTGCGGTGTGTTTGTCGAGATCCGATGAATTGTGGGTTTGTGATCAAGTTTATCTATGAGAAATATTTGAATCTCCTCTGAATTCTTTTATGTATGATTGAGTTATCTTTGCAAGTCTCTTCGAATTATCAGTTTGGTTTGGCCTACTAGATTGATCTTTCTTGCCATGGGAGAAGTGCTTAGATTTGGGTCCAATCTTCTGGTGTCCTTACCCAGTGACAGAAAGGGTTGCAAGGCGCGCATTGTATTGTTGCCATCAAGGATAAAAAAGATGGGGTTTATATCATATTGCATGATTTTATCCCTCTACATCATGTCATCTTGCTTAATGCGTTACTCTGTTCTTATGAAGTTAATACTCTCGATGCAGGCAGGAGTCGGTCGATGTGTGGAGTAATAGTAGTAGATGCAGGCAGGAGTCGGTCTACTTGTTGCGGACGTGATGCCTATATACATGATCATGCCTAGATAATCTCCTAATTATTTGCTTTTCTATCAATTGCTCGACAGTAATTTGTTCACCCATCGTAATACTTATGCTATCTTGAGAGAAGCCACTAGTGAAACCTATGGCCCCCGGGTCTATCTCTTATCATATTTGCTTCCAATCTACTTTTATTTGCATCTTTACTCTTTGCATCTGTATCATAAAATACCAAAAATATATTTATCTTATCATACTATCTCTATTAGATCTCACTTTCGCAAGTGGCCGTGAAGGGATTGACAACCCCTTTATTGCATCGGTTGCGAGTTCTTTGTTTGTTTGTGTAGGTGCATGGGACTTTTGAGGAGCCCCCTACTGGATTGATACCTTGGTTCTCAAAAACTGAGGGAAATACTTACGCTACTATTGCTGCATCACCCTTTCCTCTTCAAGGAAAACCAACACAAGCTCAAGACGTAGCACTCACTCACTAAGTGTTGCGGCTCACTCACTCCCTCTTGGATGCTCTCACTCGTAGGGTTGGTGGAGTTACTCAAATGGCTCTCAACCTCACATAGGATGTGGGGCATGCTCTCATGTGTGGGGCTAGTGGTGGTCACACTCATCCTCTTATAGGAAATGCACTCAATGTCACATATGGTCGAGTCACTGATCTCACTCATGGGGTGGTGGCTCTCCTCACATGCCAATTGGGGCATCTCGTCATATGTGGTTGTCGGAGAGCTGTAGGTGCAAATGTCTCCATGCTCAACTCCTATCGCCACCTTGCTTGAAGGGATAGTCCCATGCTCAACCTCCTCGTCCATAATGCCTCCAAAGATGAATGCCGTAGGATGTGGCAAATGATCACTATCCTCCGAGGCCAAAGATAGTGTCTCATGTGCAGTTCCGTAGCTTGACTCCGAGTATGAGTTCCATTTGGGCGTCGTCTTCATGTTGTTGAGGAAGTTCATACTCACCGTCATGGTCAAAGGGGATGGACCACCGTCTTGTGGTCGTCTACTTGTAAGAGGCCCATATGATGTGGCACCTCGTAGCTTGTCTCCGTGACCGAAGGGAATTTCTGATGCTCACTCATCTTCCTTGAGGGGCTTCCGAAGATGAAAGTGTCACCCTCGCTTGTACGTGGTCACCTTGGACTTCATGATGTCGATGTAGGCGTACTCGTGGGGAGTAGGCGAATATGTCGTACGTATGAAGGCAAAGATGCCTTGATAGAACTTGGTGAAGATGCCAAAGTGGTGGTGGTAGTCGTATCTTCCTCTTGGTGGTGCGCATCTCGCGGTCTTCTCTTGTGCTCATGAAGTTTGGTCATAGCTTGATGTAGAGCTTGTTGGGGCTTGTAGGTTTGTGCGTGTCGAGCATCTTCATGTTGATGGTGTCGTTATCGCACTTGAGCTCGTAATAGATGTCGCATGTCATTGTCATGCACATGATGCTTGGAGGTGACTTGCCCTTCATGACGATGTGGATCACGAATGTGATGATGGTCGCCATGTAGATGTGGATGTTGACGAATTGCGCTTGCATCGCATGGGCGCTCTGAAGATGATCGACTTGCTTGCCACCGCCTTGAAGATGACAAAGGGGAAGAATGGTTGACCAACAAGGCTCAAACCTCCTCCGTCCTTGCACAAAAGGAGGAGAAGGATGCAAGGATGTCATATGTCGATGTCGAGGTTATCGAAGTAGTCTCTTGTATGTGCTTCAGAGTGTCATATGTTGATGGCGAGGTTGTCTATGCGCTCTCGCAATATTGATTGTGCGCCTTGCATTTGTCGTTGTAGATCGAAGATGGATGTTTTGGTGATGTAGTTGTTCGCGCCATCATTGTCATGGAAGAGCGGAGATGAAATGCTCTGCCTATCCATCACAAGACTCGAGCAAATGTGAGTGGGATAAACAGAAGAACTATACCAAATTTACCTTAACCGATGTTGAGAATGGACAAATGATCACTCAATAGTGTAGCAAGGAAATAGCACAATTGGTACCGTATCTCGTCAATTCTCACACCTACAGAAGTAAAGCTTTTGGTGGAGCTTGGTGAGGATAGTGGCACAAATATTTGACGCAAAATGTTAGCAAGAGTCAATAATGTTGAAAGATATTCACAAATTCACAAGTGAAACAAGTAGACCAATAGCAAAATGTGGCACATGGAAACACACACACGTAGATAGATAAATGGGGTTGTGCAACCAAGGAATGAGCTCAAAATGTGGAATCCACGAAAAGCGCTCGTGTTGCACAACTCAAGAGAGACGTTAGCACGATTGCTCAATAGGCGGGTATGACACTTGTGCACAGCCTACAAGATGCAAAATGTATCAACTTTCTATCCCAAGTATGCTATGTATGTATGGTTCCCGGTGTTTCTCAAGATGATCCAAGATGATCGGATATGACAATACTATATGCAATGTGGTATGATGCTATGGATATTGCTTACAAGCTCTTTGTTCACTATTTTTCTTTGCCTAAAAGCTTATTCTTTCTCTATTTTTCTTTTTTTTTGATATGGCCACTTATGCAAAATGCTCGAACCAAGATAGCAATTGTGTATATGCGGAAGCAATCTTGTGACACAAGAGATGATATGATACCAAGATGATACCAACATGGTATGGTATGTATGCAATGGAAGGTGTAGATCGACGATCACTAATGTGCACAAGTAACATTGCCGACAATACTCAATGGCTAGTTTCGATAGGCAAGTGACGCAAAATGGGATAGGGGTTATCAATATAATGGCAAGAAGAATGTAAAATGATGGGATATCATGATACCAAGATGATATAGAGGTTACCGTTCTTTCTTAGGTTAGAGTGTCAAAATTGTGAAGGTGGTCGATGTCGAATCCTTGACGAAGTTGAGCGGCGGTGTTGTCGATGTTCAACCGTTCCTAGTTAGCTGAAACACCCTAGGAAACGGAAAAACACAACTCAAAATCTCCAAACGCAAATGTCAAATGGTGGTAGTGGGATGTGGTGGTGGTTTTGTGGAAGCTCACTGGGATTGTGGAAGTCCAATGATCGGTTATGCGAGCTGGAATTGAATTCACCGTCCATAAGTAACCTAAACACCTTCAGAGACACAACCCACAACTCAAACAAGCTCAAAAAAAATTGGGTTAAGTTGGGGTGGCGGAAGTGTATGGTGGGCAAGCTTATGTGGAAGTTATGGTGGTGGTTGATGAAGAAGTAACCATCCCTTAGTAGGCGAAACACCTTAGTAGACTTGAATCACTACTCAAGCAACCACTAATGCAATAGGGAACGAAAAGGGTTAGGTTGCGAAAGTCGGTGGTGGTATAGCGGATGATGTGGTGAAGGCCCTAGGCAAAGATGCCAAAGTTCCAAAACTTTGATGGAGTCAAATGGTGTTGGAAGTATTTTTGTGGGATGGGGGATGTCAAGAGTTTCAAAACGAGCTAAAGACCATCAAAATCGGACTCCAGATGAATTAGTTATGGGTGAAACAGAAATCAGCGGAAGTCGGTTTTTACAGGTGTCGATCTTTCACGAAATGCAGGGGCCTCTGAATAACACGAAGAACACGAGGAAAAAACACTCAAATCAGTGAGAACAATCACACATGTGCTTGATGCGTGAACATAAATATTGATATAAGATCCAAACGTAGCAAAGGAAGATACAAAAGGCGGTAGTTCTTCTCCGCGAGGACGTCTTCAGGATCTTCCCGTGAGGGGTCTTGAATCCACTTGGTGGATCTTCTCCGTACAGGATGCAAGCTCTCAACGGAGGAGAACCAAATGGATCAACAAATCTCTTTCTCTAGTATGAGCTAAACCAATGCTAACCCTAAAATGGTGGAGGTGGAGGAATATATATATATATAGTCTAGGGCCATGAAGTGGTAAGTGAGGGGCGAAGGGGTACATGGGCTTCAGCCCGATACACTGTGCAGAGACAGGCTTTGGTCGTTCGACCCTTACCGGACTCCTGGTGGCTCGTGAGGGTCCGGTCGTCTGGTAGGGGTCGGACATACGACGTTTTTAGCTCTAGATGGAGTTGCTGGATTTTCGGTGGCGGTCGGATGTCCGGGCCCTAGAGAGTGTCGCAGGTCCAGCATCTGGTGGTCGTCTGGGCGCTTTAGCGTGCCTCGACTGGAGTCGTTCTGGCTTGTGGAATCTCCAGACGTCTGACGTCCGGAGATCATTGTACGTCCGGAGTTCATCGGACATCCAAGAGC
This sequence comes from Triticum aestivum, assembly GCF_018294505.1. Classification (NCBI taxonomy): domain Eukaryota; kingdom Viridiplantae; phylum Streptophyta; class Magnoliopsida; order Poales; family Poaceae; genus Triticum; species Triticum aestivum. Next base: position 330,738,922 of record NC_057801.1, read on the forward strand.
TGTAGCTTCCTGGCAGCTCTTCCTCTTGTTCCTCACACTTGGTGTCCTCGACATCTTGTCCAATGCTCCTAGCTGTACCATGGTCTTTCTCTTGGTTTCTGGTCATGCATAGCACATATGTTTGAGGTACTAGCCATATCTCACATGTGGAAAATGACGGTTCGGAGAGGAGCGAGTTAACCTTGTGTCCAATGGTGTATATTCGGGGTCTCGTCATATGTCCTCTTGGGGCTCGGGGAGTAGTCGTAGTGTACATGGGGATGATCATAGGATGCTCCGCATCAGCTTTGCAAGCAAGATGGAATAAAAGAGTGATATTATTGTACTCTTTATACTCTAGAATGGTCTGAATATCTCTATTTAATCCACCCATAAAACGTGCAAGCATATGTAACGCCCAAGATGCGGCTATATCTCCCACGTGTTGAGGCATGATTTAGAGGCATAACCACATTTTGGTATGGTCGCAAGAAGGGTCATCTTCACACAATCCCATGTAATGAACAAGAAAGGGATAAATAGAGTTGTCTTACAATTGCTACTTCACACAAAGATCATATAGTACATACATCATTCAGAGTACACACATAGTCCAACTACGGACAAAACCAAATGAAAAGAACATAACCCCAAATGCTAGATCCCCGATCGCCCCAACTAGGCTCCACTATTGATCATCAGGAAACGAAACATAGTAATAACCAAGGTCCTCGTCGAACTCCCACTTGAGTTCGGTAGCATCACCTGCACTGGTATCATCGGCACCTGCAACTGTTTTGGTAGTATCTGTGAGTCACGAGGACTCAGCAATCTCAAAACCCGCGAGATCAAGACTATTTAAGCTTATGGGTAGGATGTGATTATAAGGTGGAGTTGCAGCAAGCACTAAGCAAAAATGGTGGCTAACATACGAGTACAAGAGTAAGATGAGAAACTACGCAACGGACATAGAGCTAGAAGTGATCAAGAAGTGATCCTGAACTACTTACGTTCATACATAACCCAACTGTGTTCACTTCCCGAACTCCGTCGAAAAGAGACCATCACGGTTACACACGCGGTTGGCGCATTTTAATTAAGTCAGGTGTCAAGTTCTCTACAACCGGATATTAACAAATTCCCATCTGCCACATAACCGTGGGCACGGCTCTCCCAACTTAGCCCATGACAAGCTCACGATCCGTGGAGACAATCCTCCATCGCGGGATAACCGATCAAACTCAGAATCCCGGAGCACAAGACATTTCGACAATGGTAAAACAAGTCCGGCAAGACCTCCCGACGTGCCGACACCCTGATAGTAGCCACGCTTATCTCGTCTCAGGCCACGGTGGATGAGCTACGCGTACAAGTGCCAAAATAACCTTGGTTGCCCTGGGGCGGCCCCGCACAGTGCTCTAGTTTGGACCAGCACTCATGAGGAGCACTGGCCCAGGTTGTTGATTAAGAATCCTCGGGTTAATTACTCCCTATGTAAATTATAGTTGTTATTAGGCAAATGGTAGAACCAATGTTGGGCCTTTCTGGAATAGTTTTATTCAAAGCGAACTATCAAGAGGGGCCCATAAACCCACACCGTGTTAGGGGCGCAAAATCAAGGAACATAACACCGGTATGACGGAAACTAAGGCGGCAAGAGTGGAACAAAATGCCGAGCAAAAGGACAAGCGTTCCACCCTTTGCCAAGTATATAGATGCAACAATTAAATAAGATATATTGTGATATCCCAACATAAACATGTTCCAACATGGAGCAATCTTCATCTTCACCTGCAACTAACAACGCTATAAGAGGGGCTGAGCAAAGCGGTAACATAGCCAAACAACGGTTTGCTAGGAAGGTGGGTTAGAGGCTTGACATGGCAATATGGGAGGCATGATAAACAAGTGGTAGGTAGCGCGACATAGGGATAGAACTAACAAGTAGCAAGAAAAGATAGAAGTGATATCGAAGGTAATGGTCATCTTGCCTGCAATGTTGTTAGGGTTGTCGAAAGCTTGCTCCTCGTAAACGTACTCAACAGGATCCTCGTTCACGAAATCATCTCCCGGCTCTACCCAAAGCAAGAACACAAGCAATGGAACAACAATCAATCACAGTGCAATGCGCAAGCATCATGATGCAAGACATGGCATGGAATGCAAGATGTGATATGCAATGCATATGGGGTGCTACGGAAGGGGTGTAAACGAGACGGAAGGAGAAACGATGAACATGGCACAATCTTGGTAACCCAAGCATGCCACTGGATAGATTGGTAGATCTCGGTTGAAATCGATATAAAAATAACCGGAAACGGATGCACGATTTGAAAATGACAAGCCAAACAAGATGCAATGCAATCTGTTGAAAACAACAACATAATAAGTTGTGTGCAAAGTTTAAATATGCTACAAAAATATATCATGGCAAACAAGAGCATATCATGCTAGTTTAAATGCACTTAACAAAACTCACCTAGTGAACATGCTCCAAATATCTACAGAAATGATGATAGCATCAATGCAAACATGGCAAGTAACATAAACAGATTCCAGACTTGGTAGAATTTAAAGTCATGGCAGAAACAGATTCACGATAGCATGTTTCCAAGCTTGTTTAACTCAAAATAAAACATATCATGGCATGAACTTAATTCCAAAAGAAAGTAGGCATGATGAAGAGCATGTTCATGTGCAAAACTACCTCATAGCATATTTGCATAAATATACACATGAAAGACAAAACAACAACATGATGTAAAATGACATGTGCGCAAACTTGCTAAAATGCAGAAACTAATGCCACCACTGGATTGGTGGGATTTTTCTACCCTAAAAACATATATAATATGTCTTGGTTGCAGTAGAAAAATCCCCACAAATATGCAAAACACTAAACTGCCTAAGATGGAAACCTCGGCATATACCAAATCTGGCATGTTCCGAATTTGGGATAAAATAGAAGACGTGAGGGAAAGCTAGGTGCACCCAGGTTGTACCCAGCCGTTAGACTGACTGGTAGGGCCGTGGGCCACGTGGCTGGGTGTGTGTATGACCTGTGGGGCCGAGGCGTCAGTGTCTCATAAAAGAATAAAAACCACAGAAACTATGAAGAGCCTGGGATTCGAACCCAGGTCTCATGGTTGCGATCGTGAGCGGGCTACCACTTGGGCTAGGATGGGCCTGCTGGTTTGATAGGGGCTCGGCTCTTGCTGAAGTAACTTGAGGCTGATACGGGCCCCTTCTCATCTGCAGCAGAGAAGACGCCGACGGTGCGTGCGAGCAACGACGACGACCACCAGAGCCAAGGGGCACCAGCGGGGGTCCAGGATAGCCCAGGGAGTGCGGGTGTAGGAAGGGAACATGCATGCATGTGGAGCAATTGCGGGAGTTGGCATGCGGGGTGCTCGAGCTCGAGCATCTGCTCGACTCGGGCTACGATGAGCACGACAGGCAAGGGGGAGGAGCAGGGCGCAGCGCGGGAAGGGTGTGCACGGCGGGTGCGCGGGCGAGCAACGGGAGCGCTGGCAATAGAGAGGTGGGGCGTGCGCGGCAACTACGAGCTACAACTACACTACGGAACACACCCGAGCGCGGGGAGTACGACGCGAACATGGCCGGAGCGGCGACTACGCGAGGCTATCACGTGAGGTGGATGGCGGAGGGGATGCTCGGCTCACCTAGCGTCCACAGTACGTGTAGATGTGGTCGGGGTGTCGACGGAGGGACGACATCGATCTGATGAACAAGGCGACGAGCTCTATCCCGAGAAGCAGAGAAGAAGCAGACGTCGATGAGGTAGCCAGACTTGGCGATCCTTGGGCGTGGCTCGACATCAGAATTGATCCCGGGCGGCACTGCGGTGCTCGGGGTCGACGGAGGGGATGCTGGCGACGCACCTATGCCGGGAGGAGCTCTTGCTCGGGCCGGCCATGATGGTTGTAGGGAGGAGACGGAGCGGGGAAGCAGGGCCTGTGTTCCTCTTACCCGTGGCGACGGCGCAGAGGGGAAAGAAGGGGGGAGGAGGAACCCTAGGCTTGCCCTGGGTTGGCCCTTTATAGGGGGAAGCGAGGGACGTGGAGGCCATGGTGGCCATGTGTGCCCCTGTCCTTTGCTTTTACTGTGAGAGGAACGAGCGAGGAAGGAGGAAGAGGAACAGGGGTTTGGGTCGCTGCAGGTGGGGCTGGCGCGGCGCTCCAGCTTGGAAAGGAGGGGGAGCTTGCAGGTGGAGCGAGTGAGCATTGCTGGCTCGCTGGGGTATCTGGGCCGGCCTGGAGTGAGGAGGACCAGCCGGGCTGAGATTCTACTGGGCTGCCCACTCCTACTTTCTATTCTTTTCTTCAAATAGAAAACAACAAGAAAAGCACAGAGAGCTAAAAGAGGTGTTGGGGAGATATAAAAAATATGTCTGGGGTCCTGGAATTATGGACTATTTGAATAAATTGGTTTGGGAATTTTTAGAGGTAGAAAAATAAAACAAGTTTGAATATAATTCAAACTTGAGGCATTTTTGAACCTAACCAAAACAACTCCAAAATGCATGAGATTTGGTAGAGAGGTTGTAGACATGTAGCAAGATTTATAGGTAGAAGATGAACATTAAAGGAGAAGGTAAAAGGTGCACTTGCAAAATGAAAGAAAGGGAAGGAAGGAGAAGTGGTGATGATGCAAGATTTATGCATGGAACATGCAACAACATAATATGTATGAAATCACACCATGCACATGATGGGGATAGAATGCAAAATGACAAGAGGCACAAATGCAATATGACAAGCTGAACATGGCAATGAAAAGAATAAACACATAACCAAACAAGATGAGGCCAAACATGATAGAACCCACAGGAATTGGATGAAGCACAAGTTGATATATTGCCAAAATGGGACATGTTACACTTGGGGTGTTACAGCATAGCTTCATTATCCTCAACAATACCACATCGAATCATGCCAGTTTGTAATTCCTGATAATATTCTTCTACAGATTTTTTTTCTTGTCTTAAGCGCTGCACTTTTTGAATTAATTCACATTGATAATGTGGTGGAACTCAACGAGTACACATAGAAGTTTTCAAAGCATCCCAAGTAGCTGGAATAGGATAAAATCTACAATGTTCAGACCACCAAACACATGCAAAACTAGTGAAAGCACAAACAACAGCAGCAACACGTCTATCCTTGGGATATTGTAAGCATCTAAAGTGGTGTACAGTTTCTAACTCCCATGTAAGATAAATATCAGGGATGTATCTATCCTCGAATGGCGAGATACCCAAATTTAGTTTAGGGATGTGGTCTTGATCTCGTACCTGAGGGTGTGCTGCAGCCCTATCATTGTGATTATATGCATGAGGACGACCTGGTGGTGTTGGTGCTGGTGGTTGCACGTAGTACTATCTTTGATCAACCTCATCCTCGTAATGGTCCTCTTCCTCTGCAGTAGCAGCAGGAGCTACAGAAGCATCAATAGCAGTAGCAGCGGCACCAGAAGTTTGTCCTGGCTCAAGAGGAACACTCTGCACTTGCCCTGCTGGACCACGACATGGATGTGGTTGTTTTTGTTGTTCCAATGATGTAGAAGATGCGGGTGGTGGTTGTGGTAGACGCGTGAGTACTTCAATAAACTTGGGTCCACCTTGGTGTCAATTGTTTTCTCAATGTCATCAATCCTCTGTAGTGCCTTTCCAAAGCTGGTCATCACGTCTTCCACCTGTTGACCCAACATTTACTAAAATTTATCATGAAGCTCATTCTTCCTCATGTTCTCCCAGTCAATCTCATCGGCTTGTGGTCCTGTCATGGTTAGCAGCAATAGAAACACACAAGAATATGATCCTACAGACTACTATAAAGTGTTAGTGGTGGTGTGTCACAAATTGATCAAGCAAATCTCAAATTCTTACCAGTTCTTACCCAGCAGCAGGTGGTGATCAGCAACCATTGTAGTCAAAACTCCAAAGCTTGGACAGAGTGATTGCCAGGTGGTGTGAAACGTACGATGTAGATGTATGTGGAGCTAGGAAGGCTTATGATATGGTTGCAAAAATGTCAGCAATAATCAATTCAGAGATGCAAAGTTGAATAAATGCTCAATGACGGTACTGTGCTGGTCCTAGGCTAGACCATGCTAGAGACGCGCGCCTAGAACACTAACAAAATCACGACGCTGCACGTAAATGAGGGAGGAGCACACTCTGAATCTCGTTTTTTTTTAATTTCTTTTGCTGCCACTTTTTTTGCTCCCCCACATTTTTTTCCGAAAAAGTCTACAAATGGTCTAAAAACTGCCTAGCCAGAATTTTCTAGACTTAGTATTTTTTCTTTTGAAACTGGAACTATTTTTCTTCTGCGGGAGGCACAGAAGTTGCGGAATCCGGCTTGGTCATGACTCGGAGTATGGCGTGATCTGGAAATCAAAAACAAAGAAACAAATACTGGACTTGGACTAGGACTAGTGGTGGAGATGAATCTGGTGGAAACTCGTACTAGTGGCGGATATATGTAGGGCGGTGGTGAAGGAAATATACCCTAGAGGCAATAATAAAGTTTTTATTTTATATTTCCTTATTCATGATAAAGGTTTATTATTCATGCTAGAATTGTATTGATTGGAAACTTAAATACACGTGTGAATACATAAACAAACAACGTGTCCCTAGTGAGCCTGTTCTAGACACTACAAAAAAGAAGACGCATCCCTGACATTTTGGGCCGAACGAAAAAATATTCTGTCATGGTTATGACACTTCTATGACAATAATTTTGACAAAACCCGGTATCATCGTAGATGTGGTGGGCTCCTACTTCTACGACAAAAAAGCATGACAGAAAATGGGATTTTCGTCCTGGGCGGGGCGGAGACGCAGCTGCATGACATTCCTTGGGTCGTCCATGACGGAAAAAACCATGGTAGAAGCGAGGACGAGGAAAATATTGGGGAGTTCCTGGTTATGGTGAGTGGTCGGGGCCGAGCAATGCACGGAGAGATTGCGCATTTCTATCGTACACGTATGCGCGTGGGTGTGAGGCGCTGGGCTCTAACTGAACCTGAGAGAGGCGTTCGCCTACTGAACCCGAGCGATTGACTGGCTACGCATTACTGAACCCAAGCGATTGATCGATCCCTGGTTGTTAATGGAATCCGATCGAGCGATTCCTTCGCTACTGCTTCTAACTAAAGTAGATCGAACCTGCTGCCTCTTGATGAACAGTGAGCGTTGTTGGGGGTTGGATGAATAGTTCCTGATGGGGGTTGGATGAATAGGACCCCGTGGTAGTAGATTTCGTTGCCGCTGGATGAACAGGACCCCGATCGAGCCGGTTGGGGGTGGATGAACAGGACCCCGTGGAGGGCTGGTTGAACAATATCCAATGGAGGGCTGGATGAACGGTAGCCCATGGAGGAGTGGTTGAGCAGTAGTGGTGGAGGTTGGATGAACAGGACCCTGTGGATGAACAATAGCTGGTGGAGGCATGAGGAAGACACCATAGACGAATAGTCGTAGGTGGAGGCTGGAGGAGGTCGATGGTGGATGAACAGTAGCCCGTGGAGGCTGGAGCGAGGCAGTAGATAGTGGATGAACAGTAGCCTGTGGAGTCCTGTTTTGCGGTACGCCACACCCCTCCCGATGAACAGGACCGCCATTTTGACCGTAGGAGGTCGAAGAGAAGTCTGTTTCCTCCGTTTTGTGGTACGCCACACCTCTCCCGATCAACAGGACCCCGTTTCAACCGTAGGAGGTCAAAAAGAAGTCTGTTTCCTCCATTTTGCGGTACGCCACACCCCTCCCGATGAACAGGATCCCGTTTTGATCGTAGGCGGTCAAACAGAATGCCATTTCCTCCATTCTGTGGTACGCCAGGCCTCGTATCGGTTGTTCCGTCCAAGCTGGTTGGCTCCGGATGAACACGACGCATTCCATTGCCTCCTAATGAACATGATGACGCAGTTTCTCCGTTCTGACCTAGCCAGTTGCCTACTAACGAATAGGACACCATCCGTGCTCTCCGCTGCCTCTCCATGTGCACGAGCCCTGGCCCATACGTATGCGCGAGTAGGCATTCGAGACCCCACCCGTATGTACGTACGTGGCCGTATTTACTTTCTTGCACCCTGGCTATATGTATGTGTACACAATATTGACGGGACTGCTTGACATGCTACGTCTGTGCCTCTACTATGACACGCGCCCTTCCTTACTCAGCCACGATTCATCGCTGCAACCTACAGACAGACTGATAGACCAGTATGTACGTACACGGTCACGGCCAGAATGACAACACTACGTATGCTTCGACCAGGAGGGTCCCGACTGTCAGGGAGGATAAGGAGGCACTTCCTTGCGTACGAAGTTATTGCTGGTGGGTCCCAGCTGTCAGGGGGAGAATCATTTTTTTGCCCGTAATATGGACGCTGATGACCCACAAGTGTAGGGGATCTATCGTAGTCCTTTCAATAAGTAAGAGTGTCGAACCCAACGAGGAGCAGAAGGAAATGATAAGCGGTTTTCAGTAAGGTTTTCTCTGCAAGCACTGAAATTGTAGGTGATAGATAGTTTTGTGATAAGATAAATTGTAACGAGTAAATAAAGTAAATAAAGTGCAGCAAGGTGGCCCAATCCTTTAGGTAGCAAAGGATAAGCCTGGACAATTTCTAATAATGAGAAAGGAGCTCCCGAGGACACATGGGAATTATCGTCAAGCTAGTTTTCATCACGCTCATATGATTGGCGTTCGGTACTTTGATAATTTGATATGTGGGTGGACCGGTGCTTGGGTACTGCCCTTACTTGGACAAGCATCCCACTTATGATTAACCCCTATTACAAGCATCCGCAACTACAAAAGAAGTATTAAGGTAAAACTAACCACATCATTAAACATATGGATCCAAATCGGCCCCTAACGAAGCAACACATAAACTAGGGTTTAAGCTTCTATCACTCTAGCAACCCATCATCGACTTATTACTTCTCAATGCCTTCCTCTAGGCCCAAATAATGGTGAAGTGTCATGTAGTCGACGTTCACATAACACCACTAGAGGAAAAGACAACATACATCTCATCAAAATAATGAACGAATACCAAATTCACATGACTACTAATAGCAAGACTTCACCCATGTCCTTAGGAACAAACGTAACTACTCACAAAGCATATTCATGTTCATAATCAGAGGAGTAATAATATGCATTAAGGATCTGAACATATGATCTTCCACCAATTAAACCAATTAGCATCAACTACAAGGAGTGATCAACACTAGTAGCAACCGACACGTACCAATTTGTGGTTTTGATACAAGATTGGATACAAGAGATGAACTAGGGTTTGGAGAGGAGATGGTGCTGGTGAATGTGTTGATGGAAATTTACCCCCTCCCGATGATAGGATCGTTGGTGATGATTTCCCTCTCCCGGAGGGAGGTGTCGCCGGAAGAACAGCTCCGCCAGAGCCCTAGATTGGTTCCGCCAAGGTTCCGCCTCGTGGCGGTGGAGTTTCATCCCGTAAGCTTGCCCACAGTCTTTTCCAGGGTAAAAGCTCTCATATAGCAGAAGATGGTCACCGGGGGCCCACCAGGGGGCCCAGGAGACAGGGGGCGCGCCCAGTAGGGGTGGGCGTGCCCCCCACCCTCCTTGGCAGGGTGTGGGCCCCCCGATGTATTTCTTTCGCCCAATAATTCTTATTAATTCCAAAAACATGTTTCGTGGAGTTTCAGGATTTTTGGAGTAGTGCAGAATAGGTTTCCAATGTTTGCTCCTTTTCCAGCCAGAATTCCAGCTGCTGGCATTCCCCCTCTTCATGGTAAACCTTGTAAATAAGAGATAATAGCCATAAGTATTGAGATATAATGTGTAATAACAACCCATAATGCAATAAATATTGATATAAAAGCATGATGCAAAAGGGGCGTATCAACTCCCCCAAGCTTAGACCTTGCTTGTCCTCAAGCGGAAGCCGATATCGAAAAATATGTCCACATGTTAGGGATAGAGGTGTCGATAAAAATAAAATACGGACATGAGGGCATCATGATCATTCTTATAACAGCAACATATATAGATTTTATCATATGATTTCTTATGCTCAAGTAACAATCAATTCACAATGTCAAGTATGGTTCAAAAACTTCATTGAGAACTAACACTATAATCTCAGTCATTGAAGCAATTGCAATTTATCATAACATCAGAAAGATTCAACAATAGAGCTTTTCAGCAAGTTCACATACTCAACTATCTTGTAGTCTTCTATAATTTCTAACACTCACGCAATACTTGTGGTTATGGAGTTTCAGCCGGACACTGAGAAAGATAGGGGCTTATTGCGTTGCCTCCCAACGTACTCACCTTTAGGTGATGTCAACAATAATAGTCCATGCTAACTTACATCCAATTGGATATATATATCATGATCTTTCAAACACGAGGATCTTGCCAAAGGATAAAATGAAAAAGGGAAAGGTGAGGATCACCTTGACTCAAGCATAAAGTAAAAACATAAAGTAAAAGATAGGCCCTTTTGCAGAGGGAAGCAGAGGTTGTCATGTGCGTTTAGGGTTGGATGCACAAAATCTTAATGCAAAAGAATATCACTTTATATTTCCCCTTGTATGTGGACCTTTATTATGCAGTCCGTCGCTTTTATTACTTCCACAACAAGATCATACAAAGCTTATTTTCTCTTCACTAATAAGTCATACATATTTAGATAGCAATTTTTATTGCCTGCAACATGACAACTTACTTGAAGGATCTTACTCAATCCATAGGTAGGTATGGTGGACTCTCATGGCAAAACTGGGTTTAAGGATATTTTGAAGTGCAAGTAGTATCTCTACTTGGTGCAAGGAATTTGGCTAGCATGAGGGGGAAAGGCAAGCTCAACATGTTTGGAAGGTCAATGACAATATACTTTAACTAAGATGTGAGAAAACATAAACCATTACGTTGTCTTCCTTGTCCAACGTCAACTCTTTTAGCATGTCATACTTAATGAGTGCTCCGAATCATAAAAGGTGTCCAAGATAATATATTTATATGTGAACCTCTCTTTCCTTATCACTTCCTATTAATTGCAACGATGACCAAAACTACGTTTATCAATTCTCAACAACTTTTATGGCTCATACTTTCTATATGTGAAGTCATCACTAGCCACAAGATCATATGAACTCTTTATTCTTTCTACTTTTTCAAGATCATAGAAACATAGCAAAGCCCTTGACTCAACACTAATCTTTATTATAGATAGCTTACGGACTCGATTACATAAAGAGATCACAAAGCAAAACTCAAAACTACTTGATATCAAAACTTCAATCTACTAGATCAAGATACTACTAAAAGGATCGAACTAAATAAAACGGTAAAGATAGGAGTGTGATGGTGATATGATACCGGGGCACCTCCCCCAAGCTTGGAAGTTCCCAAGGGGAGTGCCCATACCCATGTGATTATGTCTCCTTCTTCACGGTTGGCGTTATGATCTTCTTGGCAATGATGCCCCTCAGGATACGGTTCTCCTCCTCGAGCTTATTGACTTGTTGTTTGAGGTCCATAATTTCTTTATGGAGCTTTCCTGTAACGGCCAAAGCTCCCTTTACCCAAGGATGCTGCATAGCTTCTGGAGAACAAGTGAAGCTCTTTTTCATATTTTCATAAGAAATAAATCTAATGTTGGAAGGGATGACCGAAGTTGAAGTAGCCAGGCTAGGTATTCCCCCCATCATGAATTCTGCTTGGAGACGAGAGGTAACTTCTTGATCTTCCTCCATGGCATCTATCCTTTTCAAATCAGCCTCCATCTCATCCTCCGTTGATGGTCCAAAGTAATAAGCATCGCTATTCGCTCCTGGACCTGGTGTTGGGTGAGACACCCGACTCTCCCCGACTGACTCTTGAGAGGACATCTTGCTTCTAATCTGCCACAGGAACAACTCGAAAGAAAACAGAGGGTATTTGCGTGATACGGTGGTCAAAACCTTTGGGAGTATATATAATGATTTTTTACCGACCAAAATACGTAACGTGCAAGAAAACGGAGTCTGGGATGCACATGAGGTGCTCACGAGACAGGGGGGCGCGCCCAGTAAGGGTGGGGGCCTCGTGTCCCTTTCAGACTACTTATTTCGTCCTAAAATTCTTAAATAATCCAAAACTGATAAAAATTTCCATTTGAGTTGTTTTGGAGTCGGTTTACTTACCGTACCACATACCTATTCCTTTTCGAAGTCTGGAACATTCTAGAAAGTGTCCCTTATGTATTCCTCTAGGGTTACGGTTTCAATAATATTAGTTTCAACATTGATAGCATTACCTGAAATATAATGTTTAATTCTTTGACCGTTCACCACCCTCGGACTTGTGTCGTCGAAGTTGTTGATTTTTATGGCACCAGAACGGTAGACCTCCTCGATGACGTAGGGACCTTCCCATTTAGAGGGAAGTTTTCCTGCAAAAAATCTTAAAGGAGAGTTGAATAATAACACATAATCTCCTACGTTAAACTCACGCTTTTGTATCCTTTTATCATGCCAGTGTTTGACTTTTTCTTTGAATAGCTTGGCATTCTCATAGGCTTGGGTTCTACATTCATCAAGTGAGCTAATGTCAAACAACCTCTTCTCACCGGCAAGTTTGAAGTCAGAATTGAGCTCTTTAATAGCCCAATATGCTTTATGTTCAAGTTCAAGAGGTAAATGACACGCTTTTCCATAAACCATCTTATAAGGATACATACCCATATGATTTTTGTATGCAGTTCTATAGGCCCATAATGCATCATCAAGTTTTTTGGACCAATTCTTTCTAGATCTATTCACAGTCTTTTGCAAAATTAATTTGAGCTCTCTATTGCTCAAGTCTACTTGACCACCAGACTGCGGATGATAAGGAGATGCAATTCTATGATTAACATCATACTTAGCAAGCATCTTATGGAAAGCATCATGAATAAAATGTGAACCACCATCAGTCATAAGATATCTAGGGACTCCAAACCTTGGAAAGATAACTTCTTTAAGAATTTTAATAGAAGTGTTATGATCAGCACTACTAGTTGGAATAGCTTCTACCCACTTAGTAACATAATCAACAGCAACTAAAATATGAGTATAACCATTGGAGGCACGAAAAGGTCCCATATAATTGAAGCCCCAAACATCAAATAGTTCAATAAAAAGAGAGTAATTCATAGGCATTTCTTGACGTCTACTAATGTTACCTACTCTTTGACATTCATCACAAGAAAAGACAAACTTACGAGCATCTTTGAAGAGAGTAGGCCAATAAAAACCACATCATAGTACCTTGTGTGCAGTTCTATCTCCAGCGTGGTGTCCTCCATAGGATTCAGAGTGACACTTGCGTAGGATCTGTTCCTATTCATGCTCATGCACACAACGTCTAATAACACCACCATCTCCTTTATAAAGGTGTGGATCATCCCAAAAGTAATGTATTAAATCATAAAAGAACTTTTTCTTTTACTGGTATATGAAACTAGGCGGTATTAATTTAGCAACAATATAATTAGCATAATCAGCATACCAAGGAGCAGTGCGAGAAGCATTAATGACCGTTAATTGTTCATCAGGAAAGCTATCATCAATAGGCCGTGGGTCATCAAGAACATTCTCTAACCTATACAAGTTGTCTGCAACGGGGTTCTCAGCTCCCTTTCTATCAATTATATGTAAATCAAATTCTTGGAGTAGGAGAACCCATCTAATGAGCCTAGGCTTAACATCTTTCTTTTCCATAAGATATTTAATAGTAGCATGATCAGTGTGAAGAGTAACTTTGGAATCAACAATATAAGGTCTAAACTTATCACATGCAAACACAACTGCTAAGAACTCTTTTTCAGTAGTAGTATAATTTCTCTAGGCAGTATCAAGAGTCTTACTAGCATACTGGATAACATTCAATTTCTTATCAACTCTTTGCCCTAGAACAACACCTACAACATAATCACTAGCATCACACATAATTTCAAAAGGTAAATTCCAATCAAGTGACTGAACAATAGGTGCAGTGATCAAAGCTTTCTTAAGTATTTCAAATTCCTCTACACAATCATCATCAAAGACAAAGGGAATATCTTTTTGCAATAAATTAGTCAGAGGCCTAGAGATTTTAGAAAAGTCTTTAATGAACCTCCTATAAAAACCGGCATGACCAAGGAAACTTCTTATACCTTTTATGTCCTTGGGACATGGCATCTTTTCAATAGCATCAACTTTAGCTTTATCAACTTCAATACCTCTCTCAGAAATCTTGTGCCCCAAGACAATGCCTTCATTAACCCTAAAGTGACACTTTTCCCAATTCAGGACGAGACTAGTGTCTTCACATCTCTGCAAAACTTGATCAAGGTTGCTCAAACAATCATCAAAGGAGGATCCATAAACGGAGAAGTCATTCATGAATACCTCACAAATATTTTCACAAAAATCAGAGAATATAGCCATCACGCATCTTTGAAAGGTAGCAGGTGCATTACATAAACCAAAAGGCATACGTCTATAAGCAAAAGTACCGAAAGGGCAAGTAAAAGTAGTTTTTGATTGATCCCCCCGCTGACACAGGTATTTGGGAGAAACCAGAATAACCATCTAGATAGCAAAAATGAGTGTGTTTGCATAGTCTTTCTAGCATTTGATCAATAAAGGGTAAAGGGTAATGATCTTTATTAGTAGCCTTATTTAATTTACGGAAATCAATTACCATCCTATAACCTGTAATAATTCTTTGCGGGATCAATTCATCTTTATCATAAGGAACAACGGTGATACCTCCCTTTTTAGGAACACAATGGACAGGGTTTACGCAATCACTATCAGCAACATGATAAATTATACTGCCTCAAGGAGTTTTGGTATCTCCTTTCTTACCACTTCTTTCATCTTGGGATTCAGTCGTAGTTGAGGATCCCTAACTGGTTTGGCATCGTCCTCCAATTTAATTTTGTGTTGGCATAACATGGGACTAACGCCCTTAAGATCCGTGGGACTAACGGCCTTAAGATCATCCAGAGTATATCCAATAGCAGCTCGGTGCTTCTTCAGAGTTTTCAATAATCTTTCTTCTTCTTGCTCTGAAAGGTTAGCAATAATAATAACATGATATATTTTCTTTTCATCAAGATAAGCATACTTAAGATTATCAGGTAATGGTTTGAGTTCAAACACGGGATCACCCTTTGGTGGAGGGGGATCCCCAAGAATTTCAACGAGAAGATTATGTTTCAGCACAGGTTCTTGTTTAAGGAACACTTCATCTATTTCCCTTCTTTCCTTCATAAACATATCATTTTCATGGTCTAGCAAATATTTTTCTAAAGGATCAGTAGGAGGCACGACAATGGAAGCAAGACCAATAATCTCATCCTTACTACGTGATTCCCTATCACGAGGTTGCCTACGAAACTTAGCAAAATTAAACTCAAGAGACATACCATCTAAGCCAATGGTGATAGTATCTTTTTCACAATCAATCTTAGAACTAGCTGTATTTAAGAAGGGTCTACCAAAAATAATGGGACAGAAGTCATCTTGTGTGGAACCAAGAACAAGAAAATCAGCAGGGTATTTAACCTTCCCACACAAAACTTCAACATCTCTAACAATCCCAACTGGTTTAATGGTATCCCTATTAGCAAGCTTAATAGTAACATCAATGTCTTCTAATTCAATGCATGCAATGTCGTGCATAATTTCTTTATATAGATCATAAGGTATCGCACTAGCACTAGCACCCACATCACATAAGCCATGATAACAATGATCTCCTATTTCTTAGTATCTGGTCTAGCAATATTAGTAGTTTCATCACAGAAATAAATAACAAGCCCATATAAATCATCATCCAAGAGATCTTTAACCATAGCAATACTAGGTTCAACATTGATTTGCTCAGGAGGTGTATAAGTCCTAGTATTACTCTTATGAACAACAGTCAAAGTTTTAGCATGATCCTTTATCCTAACAGGAAATGGGGGTTTCTTAACATAAGTAGTAGGAACAATAGGATCACTATAGGTGATAGTCTTTTCTTCAACTGTAATAGGTGCAACTACTTTCACTTCAACAGGAGGATTATATTTAAACCACTTCTCTTTAGGGAGATCGACGTGAGTAGCACAAGATTCACATAAAGAAGCTACTATCTCATAGTCAAGTCCATATTTAGCGCTAAATCCACCAAAAGCATCGGTTTCCATAAAAAATTTAACACAATCGAACTTAGGTGTCATACCTGACTCCTTACCATCGTCGGAACCCCAATCTTCAGAGTTGCATTTAATTCTTTCCAATAAGTCCCATTTGAAATCAATAGTCTTCAGCATATAAGAACCAGCATAGGAAGTATCGAGCAGGTTGCGATCATTAAGAGAAAGCCGAGCATAATTTTTTTGAATAATCATTTCCCTAGAGAGCTCATGATTGGGGCATGAATATAACATTGACTTAAGCCTCCCCCAAGATTGAGTGATGCTTTATCCTTCGCGAGGCCACAAATTATATATGTAATTACGATCAAGATGAACAAGATGCATAGGATAGAACTTCTGGTGAAATTCCAACTTCAATCGTTTATAATTCCAAGATCTCATATCATCACTTAGCCTATACCATGTCAATGCATCTCCCTTCGAAGATAAAGGGAAGACCTTCCTTTTTAAAACATCATTGGGAATACCTGCAAGCTTAAATAATCCACAAACTTCATCCACAAAGATAAGGTGTAAATCGGGATGCAATGTTCCATCTCCTGCAAATGGATTAGCTAGCAGTCTCTCTATCATACCCGAAGGAATCTCAAAGTAAATATTTTCAAAAAGTTTAGTAGGTTGAGGAGCAACTCTTTGCTCTTCTGGTCGGGGTGAAGATACCCCGAACAAGCCCCTCAAAGGATTAGTTTCCATAGTGACAAGTAACAGAAAATTTCAGCACACTATATAAATGCTTCCTTACCAAGTTCCACTCACCAAAAGCGCTACACTCCCCGGCAACGGCGCCAGAAAAGAGTCTTGATGACCCACAAGTGTAGGGGATCTATCGTAGTCCTTTCGACAAGTAAGCGTGTCGAACCCAACGAGGAGTAGAAGGAAATGATAAGCGGTTTTTAGTAAGGTTTTCTCTACAAGAACTAAAATTGTAGGTGATACATATTTTTGTGATAAGATAAATTGTAATGAGTAACGAGTAAATAAATTAAATAAAGTGCAGCAAGCTAGCCCAATCCTTTATGTAGCAAAGGATAAGCCTAGACAATTTCTAATAATGATAAAGGATCTCCCGAGGACACATGGGAATTATGTCAAGCTAGTTTTCATCACACTCATATGATTCGCGTTCGGTACTTTGATAATTTGATATGTGGGTGGACCGGTGCTTGGATACTGCCCTTACTTGCACAAGCATCCCACTTATGATTAACCCCTATTGCAAGCATCCACAACTACAAAAGAAGTATTAAGGTAAACCTAACCACAACATTAAACATATGGATCCAAATCAGCCCCTAACGAAGCAACGCATAAACTAGGGTTTAAGCCTCTGTCACTCTAGCAACCCATCATCTACTTATTACTTCCCAATGCCTTCCTCTAGGCCCAAATAATGGTGAAGTGTAATGTAGTAGACGTTCACATAACACCACTAGAGGAAAATACAACATACATCTCTCAAAATATCGAACGAATACCAAATTCACATGACTACTAATAGCAAGACTTCACCCATGTCCTCAGGAACAAATGTAACTACTCACAAAGCATATTCATGTTCATAATCAGAGAAGTAATAATATGCATAAGGATCTGAACATATGATCTTCCACCAAGTAAACCAATTAGCATCGACTACAAGGAGTAATCAACACTACTAGCAACCCACAGGTACGAATTTGTTGTTTGGGAGAAGATTGGATACAAGAGATGAACTAGGGTTTGGAGAGGAGATGGTGCTGGTGAAGATGTTGATGGAGATTGACCCGCTCCCGATGATAGGATCGTTGGTGATGACGTTGGTGATGATTTCCCCCTCCCGGAGGGAAGTGTCCCCGGCAGAACAGCTCCGCCAGAGCCCTAGATTGGTTCCGCCAAGGTTCCGCATCGTGGCGGCGGAGTTTCGTCTTGTAACCTTGCCCACGATTTTTTCCAATGTAAAAGCTCTCATATAGCAGAAGATGGACACCAGGGGCCCACCAGGGGGCCTAGGAGACAGGGTGGCACGCCCAGTAGGGGTGGGCGCGCCCCCCACCCTCCTGAGTAGGGTGTGGGCCCCCTGATGTATTTCTTTCGCCCAATAATTCTTATTAATTCCAAAAACATGTTTCTTGGAGTTTCAGGATTTTTGGAGCACTGCAGAATAGGTTTCCAATGTTTGCTCCTTTTCCAACCAGAATTCCAGCTGCCGGTATTCCCCCTCTTCATGGTAAACCTTGTAAAATAAGAGAGAATAGCCATAAGTATTGAGATATAATGTGTCATAACAGCCCATAATGCAATAAATATTGATATAAAAGCATGATGCAAAAGGGACATATCAGACGCACTTCCTGTCGTGCGAAGATGTAGCTGGTGGGTCCCAACAGTCAGGGGGGAAACTTTTTTCACGAAATACGGTGGCCCGTCCAGTGGGTCCCAGCTGTCAGGTGGATGAATAATTATTTTACGTGTAATAAGGTTGCACTTCCTTGTTGCGGTCGTGGACCCAGCTGTCAGCATCTCCACGTAGAGCTCTTCCGATGGAAAGTCGTTCCTTGACCACATTGACCACGCCATGCTGAGAGCACCAAGGCGGTGGATGAGGGCAATGCCTAGGAAGGGGGACGCGGAGCCGGGGAAGGCGTGGCAGTGGATGCCCATGCAGAGAGGAGTACGAGGGTTGACTGGTTCTGCTGCGGTGTGAGGTTGCCGTCACCGCAGAATAACAGGGGTGAGTAGAGGGATGGCCTAGCCAGAGGTTGGAGTAGAGTGGGGCGGTGAGGCCTGTGCGGCAGCAGAGCTGGCCACGGGAGGTAGGAGCAGGCGGCACGACCGACGCTGGTTTGGGCAGCTGGAGCAGGAAGACAAGAGGTTGAAGAAGCACTACGGCCGCTGGATGGACATCGTACGGTCACTGGAGCTAGAACCGTTCATATTGACTAAGTTGACAAAGCCCTCCGTCCGCGTCAAGTTAGTAAGCCCATAAGTCAGCCTCCCACCATGGTGGGTCCTAGCTAGCAGGGGGAGTATTCATTTTTTTGTCGACCACGCCGCGTCGAGCGCATCCAAGGTGGTGGATGACGGCGAGACCCCGGACAACAACGATCCGGAGATGGGAAGACGCGAGTGGAGTCCTAGACGGAGATCTGTACAAGGGTTAACTGGTTCTGGTGTGGCGTGGTTCGTAGTCGGTGCAAAAGAACAGGAGGTGTGTAGGGGTGGAGGAATGGCCTGGCCGGCGGTGGGGTAGCTCTCACAGCGAAGCATGCTAAGCAGTGCTGCCAGCAGCAGGAGGCGGGAGCAAGTGGTCTCGGCGGTGCTAGAGGAAGAAGACGAGAGTGAAGATGGATGTCAGTCGTTGGATGTAAATCCAACGGCTATCAATGTTAGAATCATTTGTTGACTAAGTTGACAATGACTTGTGTGGGCTTCGACCTATAGGCCCACATTTCAGCCTCCAAAAATGTGGCACATATTCAACCCATTTTTTCAAAATTTACAATACATTTGATCTTTTTTTAGAATTACAATCTATTTGCTGGGCTGGGTGAACAAATAATGTAGCGCCCATGCGGCCCATTTTTTAAAAACTATAGCCCATTTTTACTTTCTCGAAATACATGAATTTGCTGGGCTGGTTGAACAAATAATGTAGCGTCCATGCGGCCCATTTATTGTTTTCCTAAAAAATTACAGCCCATTTGCACTTTCTTGAAATACAAGATTTTGTTGGGCTGGTTCTAATTATAATGTTGGGTTGGGCGCAACAATGTTATCAAAAAATACACAGGAGTTGAACATTTACCAAGAAAAAGAATATGATCAACCCGAAAAACATGAATTGAGTCTACCGAAAAAGAAAGAGATGAAGAATAACGAAATAGACAATAAATCACCAGTTGAAACAACTGATGAAAGACTGAAGAGGCTCCGCACGAATGAAATTGATGATCGAAAGAGACTCAGACTCCAGGAAGAAAAATGGTGGGAGGGCGGGAAAAACAAAGGCAACTTGGAAGGGCGAACCGACAAATAACTTTAAGAGAAAACACTAGTTGAAATGATTGAGGAAAGAATACAAAGACTTCGCACGAGTAGGATGGATACTCGATTATGGATTTCGGCTCTGAGAATAAAAAGGGTGGGTGGGTGGGAAAAAGAAAGACAACTAAGGACGAGGAAAACCTCATCGCTGAGAAAGAACTGAGAATTGATCTTGCCAAAACAAAGAGGGTCGAATCGTCTTGACGAGAAATGCACCGGATGAAAAGAGCTGAGAACCAACGATCGGAAATCTAACCGCATGATCCTAAAGAAAATTTGAAGGGGATGAGGAGTAAGTCAAAACACCTGTATCAAGATTCCTCACTAGAGCAACGAAGGGGCAGAGGAGTAAAAAGAATTCCTGCTCTCCAATAAAACTAGACTCCAAAAAATAGTTTTCTTCTAGACTCAACAACGTCCATTCTACGATAAAACAAGGGGGCTCCTATGGTCGATCGAGGCTCTAATACCAACTTATCATGCCCAATATGCGATCCTATCCGAGAGGAACTCAAAGGTCCCACCAAGGATAGAGCCGCATATTGAAACGCTTTTGCAAGATGGATATCATTACCTCGTACCATTACACAATAGCTGGGGATACATACAAAAGGCATACAATACCGCATGAATACAACAACTTCATACGTAAGAGCAACATCTGACTACAGATGAAACACGAACATAAACTCAAACGGCATCCACCCTGCTAGCCCAGACTGCCGACCAGGAACCTATCCCCTGATCGAAAAAGAAGAAGAACTCCAAAACAAGCAAACATCGCTCTCACGTGATGATCATCGCATTACCTGTACCTGCAACTATTGTTGTAGTAATCTATGAGCCACGAGGACTCATCAATCCCATTACCATGGGTATCAAGACTAGCAACGCTTAATAGGTATGGAATGGATAAGTGGTGAGGTTGCAGTAGCGACTCAGCAATGATATGGTGGCTAACTTACGAGTACAAGAATAAGATGAGAAGCTATGCAAACGGTCGCAAACTAGTAATGATCAATAACTGATCCTGAACTACTTACGTTCAACCATAACCCCACCATGTTCTCTTCTCGACCCACTCGAAAAGAGATCATCACGGTTACACACACGGTTGGGTATTTTAATTCGAATCTGGTGTCAAGTTCTCTACAACCGAATATTAAAAACTCCCATTTGCGACATAACCGCGGGCACGACTTTCAAAAGATCAAACCCTGCAGGGGTGTCCCAACTTAGCCCATTACAAGCTCACGGTCCGCGGAGACAATACTCCATCGCAGGACATCCGATTAGGTACGGGGTCCTGGTGCACAAGACATTTTGACAATGGTAAAACAAAACCAGCAAGACATCCCGGTGTGCTGACAAATCCCGATAGGAGCTGCACGTACCTTGTTCCCAGGGCACCACGGATGAGCGAAGTGTATAGGAGCGAAATACCCCAAGTTGCCAGGAGTGGCCCCGCATGGTGCTCTAGTTTGGACCAACACTCAGAGGAGCAGTAGCCCAGGGGTTGATTAAAAATACTAGGGGTCCAGAGAAAATCCCCTATTTAAGTTTTAGTTGTTATTAGGCGAATGGAAAACCAATGTTGGGCCATGCCAGAAGAGTTTTATTCAAAGCGAACTGTCAAGAGGGCCCCATACCCCTCACCGTGTCAGGGACGCAAAATCAAGGAACATAACACCGGTATGACGGAAACTAGGGTGGCAAGAGTGGAACAAAATACCAGGCAAAAGGCCAAGCTTTCATCCCTTTACCAAGTATATAGATGCATTAATGAAATAAGAGATATTGTGATATCCCATAATATCCATGATATCCATGTTCCAACATGGAACAACCTGCAACTGCACCTGCAACTAGCAACACTATAAGAAGGACTGAGCAAAGCGGTAACATAGCCAAACAACAATTTGCTAGGAAGGGTGAAAAAGGTCAGATGCTGTCATGGCAATTTGGGAGGCTTGATAAACAAGTTGTAGGAAGCGCGACATAGCAATAGCATCGAGACAAACTAGCATAGCAATGATAGTACTGAGATCCAGAGTAACAGTCATCTTTCCTGAAATCCCGCTAGGAAGAAGAATGAGTCCATAAAGAATACGAATGGGTGAAGACGAACCAAGCGTTGTCGAACGAATCCTCACGTTCGCACCAAAACACGAACTATCGAGAAGAAGCACAACCGGAAAAAAGCAAACAACAAGGTAAACACACAACACATAAACATGGCATGATGCTCAACCAAGGAGATGCATGACAAGGCTACATGATGCTACTCATGGCAAGGTATGATGCATACAACAACATCACATCAAAGCAAGTTTAAGTGAGGCCGGAAACAACCTATAACAATACGAGTAAGCCCTCATATGCAAATTTCGAAATTGGTCCAGATATGAATAAACCTTATGTTAGAGTTGTTAAATAGTAAGTTAATATGCACCATGATGATCTACATGCGATTCTAGTCAACTTACATATAAAATTCATTTAATCGGAGTTACGGCCTAGAAGATATGAGCAAAACAAGTTAAACATGGCATTGATGCAAAATGCATTCAAACATCAAGCAAACACACTCAATGCATGGATGCAACATGATAATATGAAACTACATGCAATTCTAAGCAAGTTTCATATAGAGCATGCTCAAAACGGAGCAACGGTGCAACACATACACTCCAAACAAGTTTAAAGGACAAGTTGTCCAAAACAGCAAGTAGGCACATTACATTCATCAAAACAACATGCTACAGAAATTATATGAGCACAATCTTGATATGTACATCATATAAAGATAACACACTTCAAATATCATTAAGGTTCAGGTTCATAGGCATCAAGATTAAACGAAGATGATCAATGCAATATGCAACTTTATAACATAGGGGCATATACATGAGCAGAGTTAATATGATGGCATGTTGGAGGCATGAAACAAATATGCTACAACAACTATACATCAAAACCAATGACACAGAATCAAAGTACACATAACAAAGAGAAAATAGCGTCATGGAATAACATGCATATGGCCCATGGCTTAGTAGTAACCAACAAGACAATACTGAATGTTGTAACAGTTTCAGCAAGTGTAAAACAACACCATTATGATAACATGTTTTCAAGATTGAAACAGAGGCATGTTAAGTCCAAAATTAAGAAACTTGGCATGGGGTCCTAGAACTCATAGCATACTACAATTCATATAATTGGAGAATCTCCATATTACGCATGGATTAGACGGTAGCGTCAAGAAAACATGGCATCAGGATATTACAGATTCAGCTACACAGAACATTAACAGCGAGTAGCCTACTTGACAAGCTTGTTGTACTCACCACAGAGTATATCAAAATACATGGGTCTCACCACTGTAAATATGACATGATTATGGTCCTAAAACATATAGACATAATGCTCAAAATAAAATCACACAAAAAGATATAAAAAGGACAAAAGGGCAAGCTATAATAGTTTTCAGCCGTTAACAACAACATGCACTTTTGCAACAGAGATTATGATAAATAGATGAACTCAATAAAGAACCTTAGTAGCACAACAATGTAGACCACAAAGAGAATAACATGCGCATATCAAGATCATCATCATAGATCAACAGAGACAAAGTTATAACACTCACAAGACACCTAAATGATGTTAACATGCAGCAGTTTTCAGCAGTTTATATCACCTTAGCAGTTTTGCAATGAAGATTAAGGCATCGGGATTAACTGTAACATGCATTCAAATGAAACTAGCATCTAGAGCATCAAGATATGAACATTCTTACATATCATACACTCCAAACGGACAAGTATGCAAAAAGTTACAAGATGACAAAGATGCACATATCATGCTGATTTTCTCAGGGACTTGGCCGAAATTCAACAAGTCCGGATGAGCGCTAGATAACTATTATGCGAATAGGGCGGAGAATAGTAGGAGGGCGCTCACATTGGGCCCAAAGGGCTGGCTTCGGTCGCGAGGAGGAAAACAGGGATGGTCCAGGGGCGGTTCGACGCCGGTTCACGCGGGCCGACCCGGGTCAGCCGAATCGGGCGGTTCGGTCGGTTCAACGGGCGGCGGCGGTTGGTGGAGGCGCCGGAGAAGGCGGCGGGTCTGAAGCGAGGCGGGGCGAGGGCGCGGCGTGCGGATCCAGCAATGGGCGGCACAGGGGCGGCGGATCGGCGCGGAGGAGGTCCGGCTCCTCGCCGGATCTGGCGGCTCCGGCCAGATCGGGGCACGCAGGGGACAAGGCGGCGCAATCCCGGCAAGGTCGGCGGCAAGCCGGCAAGGGACGGCGGAGGCGGGAGGCAACTTTAGTGAGGCACTGACGAGCTCGGGAGGAGTCCGGCGACTCGAGATGAGCCCCTGGCTCGGGCGCTCGAGGGCGCCTGCAGGCTGCGGCACAGCAGCGGCTCGGGCCGGGAAGGCTCTGGACAGGCTCGCGGGCCCGCGCGGTGGAGTCGGAGGTGGGGGCGACGTGGCAAGCCGTGATTGTCTGCTGGCGTGGGCGGACATGTCCGGCGGCAGGGTAGAATGTCTCCGGTGGCGCGAGGAGGAGGATTGATCTAGGGTTTGCCCGAAAATGGAGGGGGAGGAGCATTTATATAGATAGAGGGAGCTAGAAGAGCGCTATTGAGGTGCGGTTTTCGCCCACACGATCGTGATGCAACGGCGATAGGAATGGAGGGGGTTTGGATGGGCTAGGTGGGCTGTGTGGAGGGGTGCTGTGCTGCAAAGAGAAAGGGGTCCAACGGTTAACACGGTTAACCGTTGGGGCATCAAACGACCACCAAATGGAACAAAATTTGACTGGTGGTCCACCGGTGATGTACCAAGACCAGTCGTCAACTCTTGGCCCATTCCGAGAATGTATTTCTGTGGCTCACAAAACAAGATCCGGGAGGTTCCGCGGGCGCGTGCGAGTGTGTCTGGGCTCAGAACGGACAACAGAGAGAACTGGGAGGACACGGATGGATGCAAGTTTTGGAAAACATGCAGATGAAATGCAGATGATGACATGGCAAAGTGCAACACGCAAGAAAATGACATGGCAATGACGGTGAATAACTGGAAGACATCTGTCGCATTGGTCTCGGGGCGTTACGAGTCTCCTCCACTAACGGAAGATCTCGTCCCGAGATCTTAGGAACGAGATGGAAGAGAAAGAGGACGAGGTGAAATAAGATTACTCGGGTAGAAAAGATGAATGGAGAAAATGACGATAATCAAAAGCTCAAGGAATAAGATAGACTCTGAAACCACTCTGGTTAGAATAAGATAGGAAAGAAATAAGAACAAAATAATTCCGGTAGCACTCCAGCTGAAAATGGAAGGAATGGAACCTGAACTTCACAAGATGGAATGTCACTTGACGAGATGAACAAAATGCCTGCGGAAGGATTGAAATAGTGGAATGAAAAGAACGGACAAGGGAAGAACAACTTCCACCGCGAATGAATTGATAGCCTCCTTAGAAGGAAAGATTTAACGGGGTTGTTGAGAAAATCAGCAACAAAAGAATAAGTTTGTTGTTGACTTATGGAAAATCCTCTCAAAATTTGAGGTGAAATTCTGCCAGAACCAAATACTTGAATAGCTGAGAAGAACAAATCAATGCAAAACTCCACTTCAAAAGAAAACGGAGAATTAATTGCACTTCGAGACGCAAGAAGAAAAGATACTTGAACTCCTCCAATAAGAATCTTGACGAACACTTGAAAGAATGAATTAAACCAAGAAGAACCACCATGAAGAACTCTGGTGACAAAAGGATGATGAGATAGAAATGAAGGATGAAAAGAATAAGACTAAAGACTTGCGGTGATTTAGATGGAGTTTCCGACGAGAGAAGCGAGTAAAACTTGGAACTCCGGAAAAGAGAAGATGAAACCACATCGAATCAAGAATGTGATATGAAGACAAAATTCTGAAAAGAAGAGATTAATCACTTCGAGGAAATAAGAATAAGATTTATTGTGTGCTTATCCTTCATCAACTTAAATTGACAACAAGCAATGGATTTTTCATACTACTTATTCTTATTGGAAAAGGATTAAGGGGATAAGGCGTAAACTTGAGGAAGGTCTTTAACGAACCACTGGTAGGATTTGAAAGAACGAATGAATTGATATGATAAACAAAGGAAAAGGAATCTTGAATGAACCACCGTAAGAATTTGAAAATGAATGAAGAAAGATAATGAATCACCAGTGAGAATTAGAAGAACAAATATGCTTGAGGGGATTTAGATGCAAAAGAACGAAGAGATAACGAGCTGATTAAAGAATACTTGACAGATGCACTAGGATAAATAGAAAACAATAGCTAGAATGTGAGAACGAAGAATTCTTCTGGAATGATGGCCTCTGGTGAAAAGAAATGGAAAACAACTCCTGACATACTCTGGATGGGTAAGAAAAGAATATCTGACAAACGGGACAATTTGAGAGGATAACATGAAGCTAGAACCATGAATCTTCAAGAGAACGGACAAGATTCAGAGGAAAAACTCTTCTTCAGTCTTCCAATGCTGAGGATGATGATGAGAAACACCACCGAAATTGTTGATACACTCCGGAAGAATGAAAAGAGGAAGGGTTGAACCAAAGATGAAAAAAAATTGACAGCAATCTCAGAGAAGGCATGTGACTGATGGAATCCATTCTTACGTCACACTTTGAAAAGAATTTGAGAATAACTCCAGAATAATTAGAAGAGTCAGGTAAGATCCTGGGAATTAACCTGTGGTTTAGGGCCCACTGAAGAGAGAACACCATTGAAAAGGATTGCAGAATAGATGATGCACCGGAACAACTAAAGGACTCGAATGAGGTGACAACCTCAAATGAATTGGAACACAGAAAAATCTCCTGAGATGTCTTCCGCACTCCTGAACGATTAAATGGCGAGAGGCAAATGAGCAATGGGAACACTTGATACAAGAAAAAGAATATGATCAACCCAAAAAACTTGAATTGAGTCCACCGGAAAAGAAAGAGATGAAGAATGACAAACTAGACAGGAAATCACCGGTTGAAACAATTGATGAAAGACTGAAGAGGCTCCGCACGAATGAAATTGATGGTCGAAAGAGACTCAGACTCCGGGAAGAAAAAGGGTGTGAGGGTGGGAAAACCAAAGGCAACTTGGAAGGGCGAACCGACGAATAACTTTAAGAGAAAACACTAGTTGACATGATTGAGGAAAGAATGCAAAGGCTTCGCACGAGTAGGATGGATAATCGATTACGGACTCCGGCTCTGAGAAGAAAAATGGTGGGCGAGTGGGAAAAAAGAAAGACAACTAAGGACGGGGAAAACCTCATCGCTGCGAAAGAACTGAGGATTGATCTTGCCAAAACAAAGAGGGTCGAATCATCTTGACGAGAAATGCACCGGATGAAAAGAGCTAAGAACCAACTATCGGAAATCTAACTGCGTGATCCTAACGAAAATTTGAAGGGGAAGAGGAGTAAGTAAAAACACCTTATTTCAAGATTCCTCTCCAGAGCGACGAAGGGGCAGAGGAGTAAAAAGAATTCCTACTCTCCAATAAAACTAGACTCTGAAAAACAGTTTTCTTCTAGACTCGAGAACGGCCATTCTACGATCAAACAAGGGGGGCTCCTATGGTTGATCGAGGCTCTGATACCAACTTGTCATGGCCAATATGCGATCCTATCCGAGAGGAACTCAAAGATCACACCAAGGATAGAGCCGCATATTGAAACGCTTTCGCAAGGTGGATATCATTACATCGTACCATTACAAAATAGCTGGGGATACATAAAAAAGGCATACAATGCCGCAGGTATACAACAACATCATACGTAAAAGCAACATCCCACTACGGATGAAACACAAACATAAATTCAAACGACATCCACCCTGCTAGCCCAGGCAGCTGACCAGGAACCTATCCCCTAATCGAAGAAGAAGAAGAAGTCCAAAACCAGCAAACGTCACTCTCACTTCATGATGATCGCATTACCTATACCTGCAACTGTTGTTGTAGTAATCTGTCAGCCACGAGGACTCAGCAATCCCATTACCATTGGTATCAAGACTAGCAACGCTTAATAGGTATAGAATGGATAAGTGCTGAGGCTCGAGCAGCGACTAAGAAATGATATGGTGGCTAACTTACGAGTACAAGCAAAAGATGAGAAGCTACGCAAACGGTCGCAAACTAGTAATGATCAACAAGTGATCCTAAACTACTTACGTTCAAACATAAACCCACCGTGTTCTCTTCTCGACCCACTCGAAAAGAGACCATCACGGTTACACATGCGGTTGGGTATTTTAATTCGAATCTGGTGTTAAGTTTTCTATAACCGGATATTAAAAACTCCCATCTGCCACATAACCGCGGGCATGGCTTTTGAAAGATCAAACCATGCAAGGGTGTCCCAACTTAGCCCATTACAAGCTCATGATCTGCGGAGACAATCCTCCATCGCGGGACATCCGATCAGGCTCGGGGTCTCGGTGCACAAGACATTTTGACAATGGTAAAACAAAACCAGCAAGACCTCCCAGTGTGCCGACAAATCCCGACAAGAGCCGCATGTATCTCGTTCTCAGGGCACCATAGATGAGAGAAGCGTATAGGATCCAAATACCCCAAGTTGCCTAGGGGCGGTCCCCCACGGTCTCTAGTTTGGACCAACACCCAGAGGAGCACTAGCCCGGGGGTTGATTAAAAATACTAGGGGTCCAGAAAAAATCCCCTATTTAAGTTTTAGTTGTTATTAGGCAAATAGAAAACCAATGTTGAGCCTTGCTGGAAGAGTTTTATTCAAAGCGAACTGTCAAGAGGGCCCCACACCCCTCACTGTGTTAGGGACGCAAAATCAAGGAACATAACACCAGTATGACAGAAACTAGGGCGGCAAGAGTGGAACAAAACACCAAGCAAAAGGCCGAGCTTTACACCCTTTACCAAGTATATAGATGCATTAATTAAAATAAGAGATATTGTGATATCCCATGATATCCATAATATCCATGTTCCAACATGGAACAACCTGCAACTGCACCTGCAACTAGCAACGCTATAAGAAGGGCTGAGAAAAGCGGTAACATAGCCAAACAACGGTTTGCTAGGAAGGGTGAAAAAGGTTAGAGACTGTCATGGCAATTTGGGAGGCTTGATAAACAAGTGGTAGGAAGCGCGATATAGCGATAGCATCGAGACAAACTAGCATAGAAATGATAGTAGTGAGATCCAGGGTAACAGTCATCTTGCCTGAAATCTTACTATGAAGAAGAACGAGTCCATGAAGAATATGAACAGGCAAAGACGAACCAAGCGTAGTCGAACGAATCCTCGCAATCGCAACAAAACATGAACTATCGAGAAGAAGCACAACCGGAAAGAAGCAAACAACAAGGTAAACACACAACACATAAACATGGCATGATGCTCAACCAAGTATGATGCATGACCAGGCTAAATGATGCTACTCTTGGCAAGGGATGATGCATACAGGAACATCACATCAAAGCAAGTTTAAGTGAGGCCGGAAACAACCTATAACAATTCTGGTAAGCCCTCATATGCAAATTTCGAAATTATTCCAAATATGAATAAACCTTATGTTAGAGTTGGTAAATAGCAAGTTAAGATGCACCATGATGATCTACACGCGATTCTAGTCAAGTTACATATAATGTTCATTTAATTCGGAGCTACGGCCTAGAAGATATGAGCAAAACAAGTTAAACATGGCATTGATGCAAAATGCATTCAAACATCAAGCAAACAGACTCAAAGCATGGATGCAATATGATAATATGAAACTACATGCAATTCTAAGCAAGTTTCATATAGAGCATGCTCAAAACGGAGCAACAGTGCAACACATACACCAGACAAGTTTAAAGGACAAACTGTCCAAAACAACAAGTAGGTACTTTGCAATCATCCAAACAACATGCTATAGGAATCATATGAGCACAAACTTGACATACCCTTCATTTCAAGATAACATTACTCAAATATCATTAATGATCAGGTTCATAGGCATCGAGATTAAACGAAGATAATCAATGCAATATGCAACTTTATAACACAGGGGCACATACATGAGCAGAGTTAATATGATGGCATGTTGGAGGCATGAAACAAAGATGCTACGGAAATATACATAGCAACCAAGCCCATGGCATCAAAGCACGCATAACAAAGAGCAAATAATATCATGACATCACATGCATATGGCCAATGGATTAGTAGTAACCAACAAGACAAGATTGAATGTTGTAACAGTTTCACCAAGTGTAAAACAACAACATTATGATAGCATGTTTTCAAGTTTGAAACAGAGGCTTATGAAGTCCAAAACTATCAAACTTGGCGTGAGGTCAAAGAACTCATAGAATAATATAATTAATCTCATTGGAGCATATCCACAGCAGGCAAATAATAATTAATATCAAGATCACAACATGGCATCATGAAGTTAACAGAAATCTGGAACATTATATAGGCATGTTCAAGGCTGTTAAAACATGTGCTACACAACATATATAGAGCGTCAAATGACATGGCGTGATAGATCATAACATGGAAATTAAAACATGTCGACTAAGAATCTCTAGATTACGCATGGATTAGATGGTACCATCAAAAGAACATGGCATCATGATATTACAGATTCAGCAAGACAGAACATTAACAGTGAGTAGCCCACTTCACAAACTTGTTGCACTGACCATAGGGCATATCAAAATACATGGATTGCGCCACTGTAAATATGGCATGATTATGCTCCTAAAATATGTATACATGATGCCCAAAAGAAAATCACACAAAAAGATAAAAAATGACAAAAGGGCAATTATAATAGTTTTCAGGAGTTAACAGCAAAATGCACTTTTGCAACAGAGATTATGATAGATAGATGAACTCAAACAAGCAAGTCAGTAGCACTAGCGCAGAGATCATGAAGAGCATAACATGTGAATACCAAGATCATCATCATAGGATCAACAGAGATAAAGTTATAGCACTCACAAGACACCTAGATGATGTTGACATGCAACAGTTTTCAATAGTTTATATCACTTAGCAGTTTTCCAACGAAGATTAAGGCATCAACATTAGTAGTAACATCCATCCAAATGCAACTATCATGTATAGAATCAAGAGATGAACATTTTGACAATTCATACACTCCAAACGGACAAGTATGGACAAAGGTACAACATGACAAAGCTGCACATATGATGTTGTTTTTCTCAGGGACTTGGCCGAAATTCACCAAGTCCGGATGACCGCTAGATAACTATTATGCGAACAGGGCGGAGAATAGAAGGGGGTGCTCACATTGGGCCCAAAAGTTCACGCAGGTTCACGCAGGCCGACCCGGTTCAGCCGACCCGGGCGGTCCGGTCGGTTCAGCGAGCGGCGGCGGTTGGTGGAGGCGCCGAAGCAGCGGTTGCCGCCGTCGGAGAAGGCGGCGGGGACGGTGCGAGGCGGGGCAAGGGCGCGGCGCGCGGATCCAGCAACGGGCGGCGCAGGGGCAGCGGATCGGCGCGAAGGAGGTCCGGTTCCTTGCCGGATCTGGTGGCTCCGGCGAGATCGGGGCATGGTAGGGGACAAGGCGGCACAGTCCCGGCAAGGTCGGCGGCAAGCAGGCGAGGGACGGTAGATGCGGGAGGCAACGGCAGCAGGGCACCGGCGAGCTCGGGAGGAGTCCGGCGGCCCGGGACGAGCCCCTGGCTCGGGCGCCTACGGGCTGCGGCGCAGTGGCGGCTCAGGCCGGGAGGGCCCCAGACAGGTTCATGGGCCTGCACGGTGGAGACAGCGGCGGGGGCGACGTGGCAAGACATGATTGGCTTCGGGCATGGGCGGACATGTCCGGCGGCGGCGCGAGGAGGAGGATTGATCTAGGGTTTGCCCGAAAATGGAGGGGGAGGAGCCTTTATATAGATAGAGGGAGGTAGGAAAGGGCTATTGAGGTGCAGTTTTCGCCCACATGGTCGTGATCCAATGGTGATGGGCATGGAGGGGGTTTGGATGGGCTAGGTGGGCTGTGTGTAGGGGTGCTAGGCTGCAGAGAGAAAGGGGTCCAATGGTTAACGCGGTTAGCCGTTGGGGCATTAAACGACCTGCCAATGGAACAAAGTTTGACAGGCAGTCTACTGGTGATGTACCAAGACCACTCGTCAACTCTCTGGCCATTCTGAGAATGTTTTTCTGCGGCTCACAAAACAAGATCTAGGAGGTGCCGCGGGTGCGTGCGAGTTTGTCTGGGCTCAGAACGGCCAACGGAGAGAACTAGGAGGACCCGGACGGATGTAAGTTTTGAAAAACATGCAGATGAAATGCAGATGATGACATGGCAAAGTGCAACACGCAAGAAAATGACATGGAAACGACGGCGAATAACTTGAAGACATCTGGCGCATCAGTCTCGGGGCGTTATAGTAAGCCAGCTGATACATTACGGTCCTCAAGAAAATACAAACTGACATGTCG
This sequence comes from Triticum aestivum, assembly GCF_018294505.1. NCBI lineage: Eukaryota > Viridiplantae > Streptophyta > Magnoliopsida > Poales > Poaceae > Triticum > Triticum aestivum. The sequence goes on from NC_057801.1 coordinate 330,771,670, forward strand.
TGGGATGCGCATCTTAAAAAACAAAGCCTAGACGGGGCAGCCCACAACCCAGCTGATACTTGTTGGCCCACTAATAATAAATGATACCTACCAGCTCCCCGGCTTCGTTGTAAATTTATCTCCTTTATTAGTAACTACGTTGAAGCACCTCAAAAAAAATGTAACTATGTTGACAAACCTGTGGGAACCAACGTTAGTATAGCATTAGGAGGGAGTATTTTTTTCAATGAGGCACTTGCTTGCGAACATCCATAGACCTGGTGGGTCCTGACTGTCCGCGTCTCCACATATAGTCCTCTCCAGATTCCTCTCATTTGTTCAACATGTTCACAACGGTAGACAGCGGCACCGCGGCGAGTGCACAAAGGCGGAGGACGAGAATGAACCACCGGAGCTGGGGAAGGCATGCTACAGTAATCGTAGATGATGTGCCTTATTTCTATCAAAACAGCTGAACTAAGCTAGTAGCCAAGTGACACTACCCGACCGTTGTTCCGCCCGGGTTCGATTCCACCTGATGCAGTGAAAATATATCCAAATTTTTTCCTCTGCTATTCTTGACATGTGGGTCCCCAGTGTCATCTACGCACACCACGTCCAACACTTGCCAAAACGTCGTCACTTGCTTTCTCTATTTTTCGCACACTCGACATTGTGTGGGAATTTTGAAAATAGCATATCTTTTTGATTGTGCATCATATGAAGAACTGCTATGCATGAATATTGATAAGCATGACGTTAACTGGCTGGTAGTGTTAATATAAATGCTCTGCCTCTGAAACTTGCAGTTTCTTATCTGAAACTAAAACTTGCAGTTTCTTCTCTGAGAATCACATTGTCTGCACTTTTATATGAAACTACATTGTTGTAAGTGCTAAAAATAGATCTCTAGAATTCATAAAATACTTCATATGCTCAATACTGCAAAACTAAAAATCAGAAGACATTCATATCTGAAATTACTCTCAAAATACACAACACAATTCACAATTCACAACCTGCAAATACTGACAACCCTAAGCTCCTCCTGACAATTCATAACCTGCCCTACTATTGGGTTGGGGGGCAGTCCCCTCCTATTCCTCGGCGGCAGACAGCTGCCCCGTGAGATAATGTGAACAACGAGGGATAGGATGGCGGGGAAGCATCATCGGGCCAACTACTTTTCTCCTCTTGCAGTTGGGTTCGGTCGAGGAAGACTCCACCGGCTCGCTCTAGCACAACACCCTCACAACCGGCACTATGTAGATGCTCGATCCTTTAATATTTGGTGGATGCTCCATCTTGGATCGATTCTCCCACCAACGCTGCCTCATGATCGGTTTTGGTGAATCTGTTTGCTCCATGGCCCAGAGGAGCATCTCTATGTACTCCCGCACGACTCCATTCGGGAGTATCATTGCCTTTTCACTTTGTTGCAGATATTTGGCCATGGATGTCGCCGTCGCCGCTAGTTGGTCCTTGTTGTCAAACCAAGACTGTATCTCCAACATCCTAGCTAGCTTCACAGTGTCGCCGTCTATGATCCTCACATATCGGTTGTACTCCTCCATCGATCTACTTCACAGCACCTTCACTCGCCGGCAGTGCTTATTGAATGGAAGAGGAGAGGAGCGGCACCAGTTTTAGATTAGAACGGGAGAGGAGCGGCGCTGGTTTTGGATTGGAACAGGAGATAAGGGGCAGTGGTTTTGAAATAGAAGAGGAGAGGAGCAGCACTGGATTTAGATTGGAACAGGAGAGGAGCAGCGGTGGTTTAAGAGGAGACGAGCAGCGCTAGTCTTGGAAGTATTTTTCTGTTTTGTGTATATTGGGTGAAAGTTTGACCACGTTCTACATTTGAAGCAAAATGTGAATGCATGTCACCAAAAATTGTATCGTTTGGTTCGTATCTAGATGTACTTTCAAATTATATTTTTTTTGCAATGTATAACATAGTGTACACATAAAGAAAAATAGATTGGTGCTTCTTTCAAAAAAGAGTACTCCCTAGAAAAGTGCCAATATAAGCTACTAGTATTTGGTTAGAGGATTTGCTGCCGAGAAAGATCCATCCACAGAGAGCACCACACATCTCACTGTTGGTGGTGGATGCCAATGCTTACATGGAGCACAATTGGTGTCGGTAATTTTTACTTGGCACACCTCGCACTCTGCATATATGCTGGTTCCATCCGTACATTTGTGCAGTTGCGCCAAAATGCTATTGAATAACCCTGTTTGCACAGATAATGAAAAAGCATGATTACATTATAGTGGCACCAGTTGATGAAACATACACTAATAAATAGAAGAAAATATTGCAATAGTATCATAGTATGCCATGCTACGAGGGCAAGATGGGCCCTGCGATGCCTCATACGGTAGGGCCCATACTGGAAATCGACCCAATTCTCCCCGATACACCTTCTGCCAGTGGTGAACATCAGTGTATAGTGGTAGTACAAGAAGGGGCCTTGAGACATTCCAATCTCTATTTTTATGCAGATCAACTAAAATTAAGCACCCCAGTTTGCAGAAACACTTAAACATTAACAACGAGACTAGTTGGTGAAACATATACTAACAAAGAGAAGCACTTTCTTTATCTACATTGGAAATGAAATGATAGATAGGACACTCGCTCTATTTTAACTGTATTATTACTTCATTTTATCAGTGGCACTAGGGTCGAGCAGGTGGCAAGCGAGGTGTACCGTGCATCGCAAGGATGGAGGGCGGGGGTGCTTAGACTAGGATGCTGAAGCTGGCTCTTTCAGTCCTTACCTTCCCCCTGATGTTTCTGTGGTAGCATTTGGGTTGTAATCCAAACTTGGTCGAGCTGGTGCTGCGTCCCCCTACCTGCCTAGCTTATGTGGTGAACTTGTCTCCTGCTAGTACTCAGTCCGTTCTAGTAGTAGTTGCATAACTGCCCGTTTACACTAAGATGTTGTGGGAGGTTCTCTATAGATTGGTTTCTTTAATGAAGTCGCAGGAAACCCCCTCTTCCGATATATAAAAGAATCAGTGGCACTAGCGGTGCCAAAACATTGCCTCAAATTAATAGTGCCACTAGATTAAGGTGAAAAATAATAACATTACTTCTTTATCATGGTAGTGCCAAAATAGTAGCACAAGAGCACACTCAACATGCAGGATCTTTAGCAAACGGTCGGACCAAAAAGGAACATACCTTGTGTTGGGAACCATATCTGCAGTCAATGCCATCATAGAAGGGATGATACCAGTCACCAACATGGATGATTCAATTCATGGGACCTTTTTGCGAAGTTCACCTGAAATGAAGCAATGCCCCATGAGCTAGCGGCTTCTTCATTACTTGCAATAAAATTGAGAAACATCAAGGTTGGTTGTGAAGATCGTGGAATGTTCAACCATAATTTGGATATCATTTGTGCAGTTCAACTAAGATCAACCGTGAAATGTATATCTCTGTTTGCACAAGAAGGTGGAAAGGAGGGTGACTAACAAGTGATCAAACATACATCAAATGAAAAGAAGCATGTTCCTTATCTGAATGGCGATCCTACAAGGATAGTAGCAATTTCTAAAGCAGCAGCATTGCTAGATATTAGTGTGGGCATTAGGATTAACTATCACAACCATTAAATATGACATTACTTTAATGTGCCATTGCTTCATTTTACCAGCAACATTACATTAACAGTTGCTAAAGAGTTGGTATTTGGGCACGGGAGAGTAGGCGGACCAGGGCAGTTGCATTTCCAACAAAAAGAAGCAACTTATCTTAATGCAAAATTAGCAGGACATGAAAAATAGTGCCATTGATTCATATTACTGGAGGCATTGCATTGAAAACAACATTGGTTTAACGTGTCCTTACTTTTAACAGTACGACTGCTACATTTTACTAGTGGCATTACCTAAGAGGGGCTTGGGGCAACAAACATCAGAGCAGGATATCTGGGTTGGTCCCATTTTTGTTCGGTATAGCCACCTTATACTGTGTGATGCTAGCAAATCTAGTGCTGGACATACTCTTGACTTGTCCCCTAGTCCCCACTTTCTTTCCCTTTTCAACCAATAGATCGGTTTATATTGTATTTGTACTGTGTTTCCCTTTAGTTCCCTATTCGGCCAACAGACCAGTTGGATAGCCAGTCTCTCCTACTTTTCGCCCCCATTATTTCCTCTTTCGACCAATTCCTAGATTCAGGTAACAAATCTTCTCCCACCCCCACCCCCTTTCTTCCCAGTTTGAACCAAGTAGTACGATTAAACTACATGAACTAGTTTACCTCATAACAGTAAGAATCTAGGTGGCTTTCGAACAGCCGATCGATCCTATCTACGAGGGGGCCTGAGATATAGTAAAAGATACAAATGCAGCGACGTCAGGAGCTTGGGAAGTAGAGCAAGCCCGGTTTCGAAGGAAGTTATACCGGAGGGTCGCCAAGATGTCGCTAGGTGGGCGGCAGCAGGCCGGATATGCCCACCCTACGGCAGCAAGGAAGAAGGGGTCGGAGGCCCTCCGCAGCCGGCACTGCGTGTGAGAGAACAACAAGGCACGCTGATCGGGATGCGCCGGCAGTGGGTAAGATTTGTCGCCGAGGACCACCGTGTGAACATTGCACCTTCTCTCCTTCCCCGGCGGAGAGGATCCAGCTGGATCTATGACCAGTGGTGAGCAGAGAGAGAGTGTGGCCACTATTGTCGTGTTTCACTACAAAAAAAAGACACATCCATGACATTTTGGGCCAAACGAAATTTTTGTGTCATACTTATGACACTTCTATGACGATAATTGTGACAAAACCTGGTATCATCATAGACGTGGTGGGCTCCTACTTCTATGAAAAAAAACATGACAGAAAATGGTCTTTTCATCCTGGGCGGGTTGGAGACGCAGCTGCATGACATTCTTTGAGCCGTCCATGATGGAAAAAACCGTGGTAGAAGCGAGGGCGATGAAAATATCGGGGAGTTCCCGGTTACGATGGGTGGTCGGGGCCGAGCGATGCGCGTTTCTCTCGTAACGCGCTTGGGTGCGAGGCGTTGGGCTCTAGCTGAACCCGAGCGAGGCGTTGGGCTTTATCTGAACCCGAGTGATCTCACTAGCTACGTTACTGAACCCAAGTGATTCCTTCGGTACTGCTACTAACTGAAGTCGATCGAGTCCTGTTGCCTCCTTCCCTTGGTGAATAGTGAGTGTTGTTGGGGGGGGGGGGGGTTGGATGAACAGTTCCCAGTGGGGGTGGATGAACAGGACCCCGTGGTGTTGCCTCTGGATGAACAAGACCCAATGAACAGGACCCCGTGGAGGGCTGGATGAACAGGACGACCCCGTGGAGGGCTAGTTAAATAGTAGTCGGTGGAGGGCTGGATGAACAGTAGCCCATGGAGGGGTGGTTGAACAGGACCCCGTGGAGAGGGCTGGTTGAACAATAGCCGGTGGAGTAGCGCACGGTGGAGGCTGGATGAACAGGAGCCCGTTGATGAACAGTCACATGTCGAGGCTGGTGGAGGTCGACGGTGGATGAACAGTAAACCGTGGAGGCTGGAGGAGGCCGACTGTGGAGATGAATAGTATCTTGTGGAGTCCCGTTTTGCGGTATGCCACACCCCTCCCGATGAACGGGACACCCGTTTCAACCGTAGACCTCCAACACAAGTCCGTTTCCTCTGTTTTGCGGCACCCCACACCCCTGCCGATCAACAGGACCCCGTTTCGACCATAGGAGGTCCAACAAAAGTCTGTTTCCTCTGTTTTGTGGTACGCCAGACCCCTCCCGATGAACAGGATCCCGTTTCAACCATGGACGATCGAACACAAGGTCGTTTCCTCCATTTTGTGGTATGCCAGGCCTCGTTTCCATCGGTTGTTCCATCCGAGCCCTCCCGATGAACATGAGCACGCATTCCGTTCCGACCCAGCCGGTTGGCTCCCCATGAACACGACTGTGACGTAGTTTCTTTGTTCCGACCCAGCCATGTACACGAACCCTGACTGTACGTATGCGTGAGTAGGCGTTCGAGACCCCACCCGTTTGTATGTACGTGGCCGTATTTACTTTCTTGCACCCTGGCCGTTGTACGTACGTGTATATGCTACTTGCGCGCCTCTACTTTGACACATGCGCGCCTCTACTACGACACGTGTTCGCCTCTACTACGACACATGTGCGCCTCTACGTCGACCAGTATGTACGTACACGTTCGCGACCAGAATGACAATGCTATGTACACTTCAACCAGGTGGGTCCCGACTGTCAGGCACTTCCGTGCATGCGAAGATGTAGCTGGTGGGTCCCAGCAGTCAGGGGGGCAAATCGTTTTTTTTTGCCCGGACGCACTTCCTTGCATGCGAAGATGTAGCTGGTGGGTCCCAGCGGTCAGGGGGAAATGTTTTTTTCATGAACTACGGTGGCCCGTCCGGGAGGTCCCTGCTGTCAGGTGGAGGAATAACTATTTTGCGCGTAATAAGGAGCCAATTCCTTGCGGCTGCCTTGGACCCAGTTGTCAGCCTATCAACGTACATTACTCTTCCAATGGAATTCGTTCCTTGACCACGTTGACCACGCCGCGCTGAGAGCACCAGGGCGGTGGACAACGGCGAGGCCTAGGAAGGGGACAACGCGGAGCCGGGGGAAGACACGGCAGTGGATGCCCACGCGGAGAGGAGTACGAGGGTTCACTGGTTCGGCTTTGGTGTGAGGCTGCCGTCGCTGTAGAATAACAGGGGGTGTGGGTGAGTGGATGGATGGCCTTGCCAGCGGTGGGAGTAGTAGGGGGCGGTGAGGCCTCTGCGGCAGCACCACTGACCACGAGAGGCAGGAGCAGGCGGCACGATCGGCACTGCTTTGGGTGGCTGGAGCAAGAAGACCAGAGGTTGAAGAAGCACTATGGACGTTCGATGGACATCATACACTCACTAGAGCTAGAATCGTTCATATTGACTTAGTTGACAACGCCCTCCATCCTCGTCAACTTAGTAGGCCCACAAGTCAGCATCCCACTATGCTGGGTCCCAGCTAGCAGGGGGAGTATTCATTTTTTGTGCATAATAAGGAGGCACTTCCTTGCGCGCAAGATATAGCCGGTGGGTCCGAACTGTCAGTGGGGGGAACGTTTTTTTCATGAAATACAAAGGCCCTTCTTGTGGGTCCCAGATGTCAGCTGGAGGATTCATTATTTTGCGTGTAATAAGGAGTCATTTCCTTCTGTGCGGTCGTGGACCGAGATGTCAGCCTCTCCACATACAGTCCACGTCCGATGGATGTCATTCCTTGACCATGTAGACCACGCCGCGCCGAGAGCACGAGGGCGGTGGACGACGACGAGGCCTAGGAAGGGGACGACGTGGAGCCGGGGACGACGCGACAGTGGATGCCCACACAGAGAGGAGTACGAGGGTACACTGGTTCGGCTGCAGTGTGAGGCTGCCGTCACCGCAGGACCTGGCTAGCCGTGGGAGTTGTAGGGGGCAGTCAGGCCTCAACGGCAGCACAGCTGGCCACTAGAGGCAGGAGCAGGCGGTCTCGCCGGCGCTGGTTTGGGCGACTGATGCAAGAAGAGCAGCAATTGAAGAAGCAGCAGGACCATTTGATTCAAATCCAACGGTTACTGCTGTGAGAATCATTTGTTGACTAAGTTGACTAGCCCTACGTACGCGTCAACTTAGTAGGCCCACAGTCAGCCTCTCAACCGGTACGCCCCACATGTCAGTGGGAGGAATCATTTTTTTCGTGTAATAAAGAGGTAGTTGGTTGCGTGCGGCCAGGCTAGCAGAAGGAGTAGGGTGGGCCGGTGAAGCTCGCGTGGCATCACAGTGGGCCACAAGAGGAGGGAGCAGGCAGTCCTGACGGCGCTAGTTTAGGCAGCTGGAGCAGGAAGATCGGAGATTGAAGAAGCACGTCGGCCGTTAGATGAACATCCAACAGTCACTGCTGCTAGAATCGTGTGTTGACTGACAAAGCCTTGCATAAACAAGTCAGCCTCGAAATCTGTGGCGTGTACAACCCATTTGCTATTATTTTTATAATTTTTACTCATTTTCTAATTCAGATGGAATTTATTGCAGCCCATTTTCCATTTTTAGAATTGCTGCCCATTTTCTAGCCAGTACGAGGGTTAAAAAATTTAACTAAATATGTGCGAAATTTGAAAATTCGCAAATTTTTGCTGGGGAACAAAATATTCTTAATCCAAAAATTAGTAGCCATACTAAAACAAATTTAAAAATAAATTAGTACTATGTCATGTTAAATCCAATGAAATACTCCCTCCGTCCCAAAATTCTTGTCTTAGATTTGTCTAAATATGGATGTATCACGTCACATTTTGGTATTAGATACATCCATATCTAGACTAATCTAAGATAAGAATTTTGGGATGGAGGGAGTATAAAATATCAGTGAAGAAGAAAAAGAAAAAAAGAAACTAATATCCCATTTTTTTGGAATTTTCAACCCTTTGATATTACTTTTAACAGACACTGACCATACTCTTTGGCCAGGCCGGAATGCATCCCTCCTCATCTTGAAAGATTTGCAGCCCAGTAAGTCGGAGAAAACTAATAGGCCTAGCTTGGGTATTCTTCAAAAAGAAATACTGGGCTATCTATTTTCCCAAAGAAAAAACTCTGGGCTGGTCATGTTGTTAGACGGGCCACAGAGACCACAGAACCCAGTTTATAGCCTGCTCCTCCGAATTACTACTCAAAAATAAGTTGTGCAATTCTGTCGTTAATTGACTATATGTTGAAAATGATGTGGGTCCTAGATATCAGCAGGGTGGATTAGAGTAAAAAATGAGGGGTGCATCTGAGTAGTAAAATAGGCGCTTTCTTGTGTTCCGAAGTGGACCTAGTGGGTCCGTACTGTCATACTCACAACTACAGTCCTCTCCCGATTAACTATGTTGATAGGGACCATTTCGAAAAAAAAAATATGTTGACAGGGCCGGACGGCGGCGCCGCGGCGAGTGTACCAAGGTGGAGGATAAAGTGTTGTCGTCAATGTGCTAGGCTAGGTTGGACATTCTTACTGAAAAATAAAAATGGACCAAAACTATTTATAATGTTGACTACGATTTGCATGGGTCCGCTGGTTGCAGGAAGAAAATGCTGGGAGAAAGAAGACGGGTCGCTATCTTTGCCTAAGAATAATATCGACTGAATGTAACGACACTATCATAGGAAATAATGTCCTCCTTTTAAATCATGAATTTAAAGAACTAGTGCATGAGCATTTAGCTTTATTTATTTATTTATTTATTTACTTATTTATGTTTAGGGGACCATGAGCATGTACCTAGGCCGGATTCATGTGAGAGCCTCCCTTCCAGTTAATTATGGGCTCCTCTATTGGGCCTTCATCAGTGGGTTGCATGTTATCAACAAGTGGAAAATGTGTTCCGTACGAAAAATAGTATGCGCTAGGTACGGTACGGGGCACTAAAGGATCGGATCGTGCAACGACTTCCAAAATATTGTGTTTATCATTCTAACAACACATTTATTCAACCAACAGACGAAATATACCACTGATTGTACATTGAAAATAGCAGCATCAGCAACCAGGGCTGGGGTGCAACAGAAGCAGTAAGCAGGCTAGAAGAGTAAAGACGCAGCTCTCTCTTCCAAACCAAACATCAGCCCTCATTACAAAAGGGCTACCAAAAAAGAACAAGTGTATGCATCAGACTAAATAAAGATCCTACTACACCAAGTGTATGCATCTAACTAACTGGCTCAGTTAGATGTTACTATTTATTAAGCAGTGGAGATTGGCTGACGGCTTGAACCAGATGGGTGCCTAACGAGGGAAACTCCAGCCAGCAGGTCAAAGTCTGATACTTGCGACCCTCTCTCCTACTTTGGGCTATAGAGCATGGCGGCACAAATCAGGGTTTCGTGCATGCAGAGACGCATGGTACGCTGTGTACACACAGTTTTGCCTGATGAACGAAACCGTGCTGCCATCATGATCCTTGTAGTCGGTTATCTCCTGGTTAATCGAATAATTTAGTCCGACAAACAGAGAGAGTGTACCAAGGCTACTTACCAGCCTCCAGTCAAAAATTCCTGAAGGCCCAAAGAAGCTGGGATCCTGCTCAAAGACCTTGCAGTGACTGTGATTGTATTATGTGAAACAACACGTTCGTTACGTGCGGACGATTGATCCATTGTCTGCTCGAGCCAGGAACCACCTGCAACTGCCATGCCGCTTTTCTTTGAAAGGTTCTGGGATTAGGAAGGGTAGGGACACCAGGCGGCCTACAACATCATATCAAGTTGGAGTCAAATAAAAAAGGGCTCTTAATGTAGTCAATCTTAAGAATAGCATGTTATGAGCATGAATATTTTTTCAGTAAATGTTGATAGTAATATAAGCAAGCCATCATGATATCGTAGGAAAGTAACATACTGATGTAACAACCCTTTGTAGCAATGACTGGAGTAGGCCAGCAATACGTCCAGCCACAGAAGGAGTCGAAAGCGTAAATGAAGCCCTTGTGTTCAATGGCATCAGAGAACCATGGAGGATGTATGATCCTCGATGGACGTGCAGATTTATCCACTTACCGCACTGACCTGTCAAATAGGCGAAACCGCGGTTAAAGAATGCAATTAGCGTGAAATCTTTATAATTCGTAGATCTTGCGGGCACTTGGCATATTACAACCTTGAGCAAATCAAACTTGGTATCATGTTGGCTACTGTAAGATTCCGAGTATTCTGGGTCGCGATGCCAAAGCAGTGCAGTGTTAATCGAAGGAAGGGGGATCAATCCCCTGGTGTAGACCTCCATCAGCATCCTGCTGCCGCGACCGTCGACGAGCACCATCCAAGACGCGTTCATGCAGACCCAGTACATACCGTAAATGTAGTTGAGGGTGATGGGGATCGGATCACAGTCAAGGGGTTGATGCTCGCCACCCTACGATCATTATGCTGTGTGACATGCTGTTTCTGAAGATCAGGCAGCATCAACAAGCAAGGAGCTAGCTTAAAAAGCTCCAGACTGAGGGCTTTGAGTAAACGGTACAGCCTCGACAAGCACATGGCGAGCGGCATGGTACTAAGATTGTCCACACGCGAAACAATGATCTTGACTACCTCTATGGGGAGCGAATTCTAGCCACTCTTTCGGTGGATGCTGCTTGGTTCTGCCATTGTTAGTGCTTGGTTTCGGACGAGGGGGGGAGGCGCCTTAGCGGGGATGGAAGATTGGACAAGATTATGTGGAGACAAAGATGGAGAAGCGAATATGTGCTGCAAGAAGTGGATAGGTGATGATGATTAAATCATGCCACTTGACTTACGAGACACATACCAGCAGCGTAGGGTCACACCAAAGTCAAACAACTTGCTTGAGTGATCACAGTACTGGTACTCCCTACAGTACCTACTACTATGCCCTAACTTGCTTGAGTAGAGTAGTAGGGGAGTAGGACTCTGCTCTACTACTAGCACCATAGGAGTAGTATATTCTAATCTAAAATAGTTACAAACTTCAATGCATGAGTGTGGAACGACTACAAACCGCCATCGGTGCTAACTCCAATCCCCAGCAAATGTTCACTGGGAGACATGGCAGTTGCAAACGCCCGCGATGTAGTTACAGTACGTGTGTAAGGGTGGCACTTTTGTCAAATACTATATCTTAAAAACAGGCCACCGTCGGATGGATATCTGACGGTTACGTGGGATTCACCAGGATTGAGCTTGTGCCGAACAATCGCCAGATATCATTGCTAAAAAAAGGTTAAAACACCCGGGGCTATAACTTGCACCAGCTGACCACTAACAATGATACTAACATAGTTGTAAAATGGTCACAGACCGTGTCTACATGGTGTTTGGAATTATATGCAAAACAATTAGCAAGATGCATGTGCATTGCACGGCGCACCATCATCACCAACTCGGTTTTTTTCTACTCCTACTCCTATAAAAGACTCAGTTGGTGATGATGGAGGCGAGGAGGCATGTTCAGCCGGGCATGCAGCTAACGGCACAATACTATTCGATTTGTTATAAAAAAACAAAGAAGTGTAGTAAAGATAGAGATAAGAGTAGAGATAGAGACTTAGGGAGGAGCACCATCTACTGCTTCGTGTGCTACTCCTGCGCTCCATTCGGCAGCCGCAACGTCCCCTACAGCCACTCCCTCCCGCGCTCCATTCGGCGGGCGCTGTTGAAATTTGGGGAGCGCACTCTCGCGACTGCTGGCAACCACGACTTCACGGACGAGGACTTCTTCCCCGACCTCGGCAACCTCTTCCTCAACGACATGGGCAACAACCTCAATGCCAACGGTGCTGCTCCCGTTGCACTGTATGTGTTTATGTCCTTCCTGTTTGAAATCGTGGTAGAATTCATGTTTCTACTCTGTATCCTACTAGATTCTATCTGTTCATCTACTATGCGAGTCCACATGATTAGTTTAATCTCGGTTATAGTCGTCATGATTTATTTTGTGCTTATTTCGATTAAATCTCGTAGTAACTTGCTCATATATTCAACTGGTGCAACGTCCCCTACAACCACTCCCGTTTCATGGACGGCCTGGTCGATGCCTCCAAGGAGCCCTTCGTCTACTGCTATGAGCTCTCGATGCCGTTTTGGGGCTCGTCGGCGGACATCGTGCATCACCTCACGGATGCGTGCAGCGGTCACTACTGGCCCTTGGTGGAGAACATCAAGTACGAGATGTGCTACCCGTTCACCGTGCCGGAGTCGCTAGAGGATCACCGCCGCCTACTAGTCTCGAAGGAGGACGGCAGCGTCTTCCTCTTGATCGTGGGCACCGGCGAGGCCCGCGCAGGCCACCGCCCCATCTCTGTAGTGTGTGTCAGGGGCGACGCCGCTGATGCTGACATTGACACAAGGCCGATATACGGGTGCGTGCTCACTATTACTACCCCTCCGAGCTACATGGGCGGCGACATTGGCTACAGGAACCTGACTTGGACTCTGCCGAGCTGGGACCTTCCCGCCGATGTGGACATGGAAGACGCATGGTATGATCCCCCCCCCCAACATGGTGCATGGGGACTCCAAGGAGGTTCACCTGGACATATGCATTATCAAGTTAAATGTTGATCATTAGTCTTCACTCAAGTAATCCGCGGTTTTAGCATGTGGAGACTTCCATGCATGATCTTGCTCTATTGGAGTATCGCGCATGAATAAAAGTGTAACCGTTTATGGTCTAGTCTAGAATCTTCCATGTATGAATTTTTACTACAGTAATGGTGAAAGACTTACTATGAACCATTTCTTACATCTCCTCTACCCCTTCCAAGTCATCCTGATTTACTCCCTCCATCTAGGTGTATAAGGGCATGGTTGATACTTAATAGTATAGCCAACTATTGACTATAAGAAAGTGCCATGTCATCTGTAGCCAACATGTATAACAATCGATACTCAAAAACTAATTCTTAAAGATCATTTCTTGCAAAGCACAATAACTTTTATTTCTTCACAAGTTTTGGATGCAGGTTGAATAGTTGAACGCTTTTGTTTGCAAAAGATACATTTTTATCCATTTCACCCAGATGTTTGTGAGCTCTAGAGATGAAATAATATCCGAAGAAACCTATCGATACCCGTTACACATGAGGTGACCCCCACATCCTTTGTCAAAATAAACAACTCCCCGATCAATGCATTTCACTCTTTCGTGCAGCACATGGGCACCTTACTATAGATTAGTACGACCAAAAATTGAATTAACATTATATAGAGTATGATAAATGCTGATGCACTAACATTTTGCCAGTTAAATCTTCAGTCAAATTTAATGGGGGACTAATAAACCACGACCGATGTAGTACAAGTGTAGAGGGCAGCGTTGCACGGGAGTCTCACCCTGCTCGTGAGGCGGCAGTAAAGCTGTCATATCACAAAACCCAACCACTGCCAGTAATAAGTGGCCTGGTAAAATAAATGGACAAGCAACCATCACATCCCTCCGTCTTTTTTGCATTTCATCTCTCTGCATTTACTTTCACCGGTTCATCTCGCACACTCAATCCCTAGCTACTACTCCTAGGGCCAGTTCTTTTGGCGGCTTAAAAAATAAGTCGTCTCTTCCCCAGCTTTTCCCATAAGACTAGTCACAGTGGAGAGTAACATTAAGGCGCCTCACTCATTTATTTGGGCTTGTAAACTACTACTAGTACCTCCGTTTTGGTTTGTTCATCACCATTGTAATTTGAGGTAAATTTTGACCAAATATTTAACTTATAAAATGTTAGTGCATGTGACATGCACAAACATTTCTTTAGTTAAATTTATGATCAAAATTTGACACAGACTACAATGGGGACCAATAAACCAGGACGGAGTTAGTAGTAATGGGATTACTACTAATCTAGAAGCCTAAACGAACTGGCCCTTGGTACTCCTACTAGCAGTACTAGTACTCAAGTTGGAATTCCAATTGTACGGCACAAGTTGTTAGGCAAAAAATTTGATATAGGGTGTAGGAAGCGGTTTGGGAATTTGCATGCCTTTCCGACCAGTGAGATACTCCATACAAAGTACGACAGAGAAATAACCACAGAGAAGGAAGCTAAAAAGTAACAATCAAACGACCATTTTTGCATTTGTTTTGCCATTGAATCGTTTTCACAAGCTTTACTAGTGCCTGTTTTTCTAGTTTTTACAAAAACCGCATCATAATGTTAAAACGTGGCATTTGCACGTACATAAGTAATAGTAGTACTCCCTCCGTCTAGGTGTATAAAGTCTTCCCTCCTTCTTGGTCAGATGCACAACCAAAGATGACTTATTCACCTGCACGGAGGGAGTAGCACAGTCTACAAGCATATATAGAGAGAGACGTGTAGTGCGATAGTATATAGTAAAGTTTGTGCTATATGCATGTACTTACAAAATGCGTACGGATACACAAGGTTTCCAAACTTTCCCTCTTACATACTTAATTAAGGACGCTAATAATTCCCGAACGTTCGGGATTTATCATTTGTGTCCCAAAACTAATGAGATCACCTTACAAAACTAAAATATACTCCTACTAAAAGCAATGGCGCTCGCAGGAACGCTTGCGGCACGCCACGAGTGCCCTGGTGCGCAGTCGTTTCCCAGTGCGCTGACACAACGCCTCTTCCTCAGCCTCGCAACTCGCAAGGTGCTGATTGGCAGCTTGCCGGCGGGCGAGCACGATCTCACCGGTGTGGTGATCCGGCGCCAACAGGTATTCCTCCTCGCTGGAAGCGTGCACCTGGTCCATGTACCGCCAAGCGTAGATGAGGCGCTTGGTCCCGACTGCACTCAGGGCTTTGGCACGGGCGTCCTCCGCCACCCTCACGGCCCTTGCACCAGCCTTTTGCCAAAGAGCCAATTGCCTGACTCTCTTGGATGCGACATAGACCTGCCAGCCAGCTTGCCCCGCGGCGTGCTTCTCTTCCTCAACCTTCTTCTCCGCCTCTATTTTGGCGTGCTCTGCCGGCGGCAAAGCCTCCCACATGGTGACATACATTTCTTTCCAAAGCTCCTCAAGGATGAGGGGCTCGGCGGGCGGTGCGACATTCTCCTCGTAGCAGGGAGCCAACGCGTCCTCTGACACACGTGCTGGCGAGATTGGGAAAGCCGATGCGTCCACCTCGATGCGTCGCGGCATGGAGTGGAATGTCGACGCGTCCTCCTAGTGGCGGCGAGGAACGGAACGGTGATGCGTGACCGTCCGCGCGGTGCAGCGAGGTGCACCTAGGGCTTGGGAGGGGCGATGCCATGGTGGTCGATGTGAGAGGGAGGGGAGGAGATAGCGATGAACGTGAGCGTTCTTCCAAATGCCGTGGGAGGCGCGGTATTTATAGAGAGCAATGGCACACCTACGTAAGATATGGACTGAGCTGCACTAACTTAACTGTAAGTCCAGTTGCATCACAGACATGTAGGCCAGACCCCTGTTGGGCCCATATGTTAGTGACCAAATGCACCTGCAATTAAGTAACTGAAGCAGTGTCCTGTAAGATATGTTGCATGATTAATATAACAGCTACGTGGGCATATTTGTTGGAGTAAATTACGGGGGAGGGAAGGGGTGGAAATATTGCTGGTCACAATAGATTGGACGAGCGCAGGGGGAGGAGAGTCATGCATGCAGGTTTTTTCCACACGGGGTGGAGTGGTGGGACCGCCGGAGGGAGAAGGAGAGTCTGGCAGGCATATTGTTTCCACACATGGAGAGGAAAAGATTTGGAGACGAACATGCTTCCTACAGGTATGGGGAACGGTGCATAATAAGTCATCTTGCATGCCGGGCTAGGTATAGTCTCAAGTCATTAAAAACATATACACCCCACACAGGTTCATATTTCAAGGTGCACTAAATTATTGCATGCGATGATTAAGGCTGGCCATAATGGTGGTATCTTCACTTGTATCATGCACATGGGAATAGCAAACATGCTGGTGTGGCAAAGAATTAAAGAAGAGAGGGGGGTTAGAGTAACTAGTGTTCATGCATGCATTGGTAAACACATTTTTTGTCAAGAACGACAACATTAGTTGAGTACTTTTGCAGACTACCAAAACTATTCCACCGCCTCTATCTTGCTAAGAGTAGGTGAAATTTTTGAATCGGTCCCTTTATACTAGAAGGGAGGTAGTAGTACTCTAATAGCTAACCTTGTTGCGATGACAAGATAGGACATGGCACGCACCTGGACGGAGGAACTAGTCTGCATTGTGCATTTAACTTTTGTCTGAATTCAATGTACCTCTACTTTGACCAAACTTACAGAAAAATGTATCAACATTCACAATGTCAAATCAGTATTTTTATATTCACTATAAAACATAGTTCTTATACTCATTATAATCAATATTGTAGATATTGATATTTTTAGTATAAATTCGGTCAAACACTTTGCAAACAATTGACGGAAGTAAAAAGGACTAGAGGGAGTATCATGCATGCGGAGTAGGCAAAAAAATGCTCATTTATAGCCGGTCAAAGTCTCAAAGGGTGCGACCGCGCGAGGGAGGCGAAGGTCATGGGAGGCGCGACAGTTGACGGAATTAAGTGAAGTTACATCCACGCGCCGGCATGGGATGCGAACAGGCAAAAGCTATACCATCAGGCCTACGATATGGGTCTAGTAGACATGACATCTAGTGGGTCCCGCATAGTTCTCGAGAACTCTTTGGGGGCTTGCAGCCATTTATCCACCGAGAAAGCCAGCAACCCCACGCCGTTCGCACGCCCTACGCGTCCCCGTCTTCTAATAGTATAGTACCTTACAACAGTTCGCTCCCAGGCATCCCGTCCTTTCACATTACACCAGTTCAACAACTCCTAACCCTCCTCCAAAATCCATGGCCTCCCAAATCTCCATGGTCATCGCTGAGTACCAGGTTAGAGCCATCACCGGCAATGAGTTCATCATCATGTACACACGTGGATCCGAGACGGTTAAAGCATGCCTTGCTCGCTTCCTACGCATGTTCAATAGTTCATCGGATGAGTGGTTTGCTGGGCTAGATGTTGAGTACACCACAGTCCTGGAAAGAGAGAAGATTCTAAAGGAGGCAGAGAAGAAGAAGCCCACCGTGATCCAGGTTTGCGTACATAATGTGTGCTTGGTCTACCACATATGCCATGCCGACGTTGAGTGCCAGGATTTTAAGAACTTCCTCAAGGACGAAAGAGTGAAATTTGTTACTGTAGACTTTAGGAACGAGAGGGATGTCCTGGGTCAGATAGGCCTTGTTGTAGGCCAGTCCTTCAATCTCCAGAAGGCAAGCCTGGTGTCCTCCTCTCAACCTTCAATGCCGACCCTGGCAGCAGCCATGATTGATCCTTCGTACGCTAAACTGAAGAAACCTCACCACGAGTTTCATCATGCATGGGAGTTGAAGACATTAGATGAAGATCACATCTTGTACGCAGCAATGGATGCCGACCTTTGTCTAGATATCGACAAGGGTTGGATGAAGAAGCAGAGCCCAGTGTCCGGTTCAAGCAAAAAAGCGTCAGCAAAGAGGAAGAGGAACTGGGACGAGGACGGATTTGAGGACGTGGACTCGGACTCCGAGTAGGTGGCAGTGTCGTCGCTCATGCTGGTTCTACTGCAGTGTCAAGCGGACTAATTGCTTAGTTTATTTTCAGGGGTGTGTTGTGCTGAGCCCCCAGCAGAACTATGTTTATGTTCTTTCTCGTTATTTGAACTTTATGTTCTTTCTCATTATTTGAACTCTTTAGTATG
Organism: Triticum aestivum; assembly: GCF_018294505.1. Classification (NCBI taxonomy): domain Eukaryota; kingdom Viridiplantae; phylum Streptophyta; class Magnoliopsida; order Poales; family Poaceae; genus Triticum; species Triticum aestivum. Next base: position 330,789,877 of record NC_057801.1, read on the forward strand.
TACAGTAGTACTAGTACTATGTCTTACTACTGTTCTTCTTGCAGTTGGTACTACTGCTTGTATCTTCGTGTTCCTACTGTACTTAATATGTTCGTACTAGTAGTATAATTTGGTCCAGTCGATTTGTGAAAGAAGTTCGATGGAGCAAACGAAGAAGACGATAGAGAAGCTACCCCAGTATCTATATTAGGGTGGCAGGGTGCCCACGATCTATCTTATGAGTGTTAGGTGTGGAATGCAGTTTGCAGGAAAAAAATGGATCGTTCCCGGGGTTAAACGGATGGCAGGGGTGGGGGAGCATGGCGGTGGCAGGCGGTTCAGGAGAGGGCGGGGCAGCGGTGGCAGGCGGTTAGGTGTGTGGAGGGCTGATAAGATGAACCGTGCATCAATTTCGGAGGTTGAAGAAGCCCTTCTAGCCATCCATGTTGCATCCAATGGATCACAAGAGTCGACTAACCTAAATTTCTCCTTCAGATTGCAGGATCCACGTGGCATTCAAGGTCTCGAAGGTAGATTCCGTTTCCGCACCCGGTTTGCGGGCTCGGCGCGGGCGCGACCGGCTTCCGCCGCGATAGCCACCATGCGCTCCTCCTACGCGCAGGCAGAGACGACAATGACACACTAGTTCCTCCTTGCTATCATGCTGGAGCACGCGCTTGTCCTCCTCTTCGTACGCTGCATGCATAGACGCGGCTCCACCAGCTGCTCACGTCCTTGGCAGCGCGGCGGCATCGCAAGGAGGGACCGCAGACGACGTGAGCGGGCGAGCCTTCGGCTTCATGGCATAGGGATGGCGGCGACACGGCGGTGATGGTTGAGAAATTGTTGGCCGGAGTAGGCGGGCGCTGGCATGCGCAACCGCGGCGGCGGCATATTGATGAGTGCGCATATGGGAGATTAGTTTAGTTTTATATAGGGTTGGTCAAACTAAAAATAAAACCGTACTAGTACACATAAACATTAGACTAAGGCAGCGCTTATATTAGTTACCACAACCATGATACGAAATCCTGTGCAAGTGCATGAACCGCGGCCACACGGTAAATCGAACGGTGTGTCACCATGTCGCGCTCGAAGGACATCCACCGAACCTTTTTGTGTGTGTGAAAACAATACCCGAATATTACTCAACTTATTTTTTTCTGGAAAAGTTCTTGATGCTACAATATTTCCATATATTTGAATTTAGCTCCAGTTCATGTTTATTTGGATTTGGATGTTTTAGGTGCGCCCTAGTTTTTTTAATACTAATTTTGTGTGTGTGACTGAGAGAGAATGTCTATATGTGTCCATATGTTTGTTGTGGTGCAAGGGCAATGTGGAGATGGTGTGCGTGTGATAGAGATAAAGAGAGGTGTGAATGTGCAAATGATCATGCATGAGTGAGACATAGACAGATGCTGATACGTTGTGTATACATGAGAGAACGGTCTTCTATTTTACTTGTGTGTGTGTGAGAGAGAGAGAGAGGGAGGAGCATCTGTAACACAAAAACCATCTCTCTCGATTCGTCCATCCCTCGCATGATCGCATGTAACACATGCATCAATGCGCACATTTTGACACCCTCACCCGACCCCTGCGCCCCTCAAGGCCCGCACGTCGCTCTCTATGTCGCACGCACAATCTCTTCATGAATACCCTGTTTAGCATGTAGCTTTCCATCACAGACACACACATTTCTCTCCTTAGGTTTGTTTTCTCTCAATATCTGACACACACACACACACACACACACACACACACCTCCCCCGAGCACACAATTCATCCCCATCCAAGGTTATATGGCGACCACTCTCGCTTGTGCTTCTCTGCACCCCAGCATGCACAACACCTCAATCTTCAAAGAGGGCATCGAGGAGATCGAAGACGGCGACCACACTGCGCTAGAGAATGCGGGGCCATTTGGAAGCAGGATGATGTGACGACGGCTGACTGACTCCTCCCCCACCCTCTCTCTCCCGCACAAAATTACCAATCCCTCTCTCCCCCGCACAAAATTATCAATCCCTCAACCCACGAGATCCTTCCCCTCTCGTCCATGTTTTTCCAGCTCTCTCATCAAACCTGTTGTCTCTTCTCCTTCCACGTGTACAGAATCCGGATGCACGCGCATCTCACGTATATTACATGTCTCCATCTTTCTCACAGACCTAACTTCTTCCTCTCTCTTTCTCTCTCTCTCTGTCTCGTTAGGTTTGTCTCCTACTCTCTCGTCCACATACATACAATCTTTCCCGCCCTATCTGCTCCATCTTCGCAAGCTCTCTCTACACGTTTCATTCACACATTGGGATATGTTCAAAATGTTGCTTTTATAATGGATGATGTAGAGTTATGGTTGGTTTTGTTGCATCCTACAAAGTAATAACTATGAAATGCATTTAGATTCTCATTTGACTGGGATTATGTGAGTTTGAGCATGTTGTGAAGTACTATAGACCTCGTATACATCTTGGAATTCGACAATGATTGTAACTATTGAATTGTATAGACCATTACATTCGAAGTCAGTAGCCTAATATATTTATTTCACAATTTCACAAATGATTAATTCACTACAAACTAAGAAAACAAATGTGTACTCCCTCCGTTTTTATTTAAGTCCCGTATTAGCATTGGTTAAAATCAAGTTTTATGAACTCTCAGAAAGTTTATAACAAAAAATATTAACATATACAATAACAAATAAATACCATTAGATTCATTATTGAATGTACTTTCACATCATACATATTTGTTATGGTAAATGTTTATATTTTTCTATAAATTTGGTCAAACTTTAGGAAGTTTGACTTTGGTCAAACCTAATATGCAGAGTTAATAAAACAGAGGGAGTACTAGTAGTTACTAGTACTACTCGCTAGTTGCTTAGCCGAATCACCCAACACGCCACATGGGGAGTTCAGTGTCACAAAATTTTGAGGTCGGCGGGAAAATCTCCCGCGACCCTGATTCGAGCAGTGGGAAGTTACAATCATAGCCTTCAAAACAGGCCTATGGATGACGCTTGGTAGGGGGATGTTTTCGAAACTTCAGGTTCACCCTACCCAGCCAACCCCACCCCGGCACCCAGAGTAGTACACCTGAATACTCCCCATTTTCTATCCCCACCGCAAAATAGACTTCTCCAGGGCGCCGCAACCTTCGTGCTCCTCCCCTTCTACATTGGCGCACTCGTCCACCGCAGCGCATCTGCCTCATCGACGACCTCGTGCGCTGCATTGGAGCCGGTCCACCGTCGTCATCGTACACGGAGCCTCTTCCCCGGCACCGTCTTCCATGGTTTCGGATCTGCTTCCCCGAAGCCGATGCCAACTGCAGAAGCAACACCATCGTGGACAATGAACTGACTCTCGTTGTCGGCCATGATGCACAGAGGCTGCCACGACCATCGTTCTCCTCCTCGATTGGTAATGTGTGTATTGAATCACTTAGCAGTACATGTGCAGTTACAATTTTGTTCATACCTACCCTTCAAATTTCCTGGTTGCTATTGTTCCTGTAAAAGTAATTGGTTATAGCCTCCATTGTCCAAAAGGATATCAACTTGTAATTGTGCGTCGCTCCTGTATCGTGCTATGCTGGGGTAGGTTTTTCATCTGCAACTAGTAGTGTGGCAAATAATGGAAAGTTTTTTAGAACTAGCAAGATGCCCATGCGTTGCACGCATCAAGATGCATTTGTATGAGTAGTTTATCTTGAGGGAGAAAAGGATGAACGAGGGAAGGCCTTATTTGCAAATCTGGAGAGGGGTGTGAGTATCTTTTTGCAAAATTGCCATTGTTTAATTCCTATCTGTCAGATATAAATTGGACGGCCTATATTGCAGGATGGCAGGCACCATCATCACCAACTATGTTTTTATAAGAATAGAGAAAAAAGTACAGAGTATAGAAGTAGAGATAAATAATAAATATAAAATAAATATAACAGTAGAGAAGAGAGTACAGATAGCAGGGACGTTGGGAAAGGATCGCGCAAGTGGGAAAAAGTGGCCAGGCATGCGCTAGTTTTGGTGCGCGGCGTCCGGCCCACTTTATAAAATCCAACGCCCTCCCACCGCTATGTGCCTTGCCACCACTCTCTCCCCGCTCTATGCCTCGCCACCGCTCTCTCCCTGCTCTTTCTCGCCTCGCCGCCACCGCGCCACCATGCCGCCGCATCACCGGGAAACTTGGGGATACCGCGGCGTCCGCGCGCGCCCCTTCGGCGGCTTCTCCGCCGAGATCCAGTTCCGCGGGATGCGCCTCGGCCTCGGCAATTTCGACACTGCCAATAAGGCCGCCCGCGCGTACAACACGGCTGTCAGATTTCAGGTTCCGGCAGACCCTTGAGGTTCGAACACTGGGGTGCGCACGAAGATCTCTCCCCTACCAGCTCACGTCTCGAAGTCTCGCAAGGATCTAAGCAAGAAAGATGAACACACAAGGGAAACGAGATTTATACTGGTTCAGGCCACCATTGTGGTGTAATACCCTACTCCAGTGTGTGGTGTGGTGGATTGCCTCAGGGGCTGATGGTGAACAGTACAAAGGGAGAACAACCTCGTGAGAGGCTGTTCTTGAGCTGGTGCGATGAACTGCTTGGATGAGTTTAGTCGCTTCTCTCTCTCTCTCTCTGACGGATCTGTTTCTCGATGCCTCTACCCTGTGGTGGCTAGTCTTATTTATAGAGCGAGGCCCTGGGACTCTTCCCAAATAATGAGCGGGAAGGGCGGCAACAATTGGCCATTTTGTGGGGGAACATATGGTACACTTATCCTGACTAAAGTTGGTCTTCGGCTGCCAAAGGCTCTGACGATGACGCCGCTCTGGGCTCCATGATGACCTCCATCCTGCCATTCTGCTGGTCTTGGTCTTGTTGCACCGCAATGGTAACCTTTGCCTCATGCCTCGGCCTGTGCTTACCCCCTTTGCACCGAAAGGGAAACAAGGACACCGTGTAGGCCGGCGCCCGCCTGGCGCCCGCCTGGCCTCGATTGTCATGGCTTGCGTCACGGGCCCTTAGGGAGGTGCCCTTCCTTGATCTCTCCGCCTCCTCGCGAGCCTGCCCGAGGAGGCTGCTCCTAAGGAAGCTTCCTGTTGTCCGCCCCGCGAGGCTTGGCCCCTCACGAGGGTCTTGAGCTTGAGCTGATGAAGCTGGGCTGCATTGGGCCACCACTTGAGCCACACCGCAGACCGCAGGCAGGCAAGTTTGGGGACCCCTGTTCCCAGAACGCCGACAGTAGCCCCCGGGCCTAAGGCGTGCCCGGACTTGGCTTAGCAGAGAAGCGAAGGGGCAAGTGTGAAGCGCCGCGGGCCCCAACAACCTGCGGCCTTGGGCGCCACGTGGCGGTTGATTGGACGTGGGCGTCTCCACTTCCCCATGATGCCTCATTATGCGCCCGGCTACGCGGACCCGTGGTTCCACACAGCTATTCCCCTTTCGCCGCCCGCGTGCTTCTTGCCCTTCCTCCTTCCTCGAGCCTCAACCCCCGTCTCCAATCCAACTTGAGCTCTCCGCTTTTTCGACCGCCATGTTGCCAACGAAGAAGGAAAAGGGGAAGAAGCCCGCGCCTTCGTCCCGCTCGCCTCCGGTGGCCCGCCCCCGCCATCGATCGGCCGATCGTACTCAATCCCGAGGCCCTGCGCAAGGTCCATTCTGCTCTTGCCACCATCTTCAACGAGTGTGGCTGAACCACGGCCTGGCCTGCGTCCCATGCTTCTATTGATAGGGTCGTCACAGAGGTCCGGTTCTTTGCCGACGCCTTGTGGGCGGGTCTGGTTCCCCCTTTCTCTACTTTCTTCAATGTGGTGCCCTCCCATTATCAGATCCACATGATGCACCTCAGGCCTGAGTCCATTACCCTCCTGGCTGTCTTTGCTTTTGTTTGCGAGGCAATGGTGGGCATTCCTCCTTCCGTTGCCCTACTGCGCCACTTCTTCTCTTTGCGCCTGAGCGACCCCACTCAAGGCTCGGGGTGTGTGAGCTTCCTTGCCGCTTCAGGGATCGACATCGGCCTTCCACCCTCTAAGGCCAAGTTCAGAGAGCGGTGGCTGTATGTGGATGTTGGGGTACCTAGCCCCATGCTCTCGCACCCAACCGGTCATGCTGTTTCTAGCTCGGGCTGGGGTCATGAGGCGCTTGTGAGCCCCCGGCTCGTCTTCGTCTGGCGCCGTTTCGAGACTTGAGGGCGCTCAACATGACGACACCCAAGGTGGTGAAGGAGTTCCTCCAGTGTCGCATTGCTCCTCTCTAGCGCCACTCTTGCCGGATGTGGGACTATGCAGGGCACAAGGACCGCATGCGGCTGCAGGAGGAGGACCTAGCACCTGAAGCACTGAGGACGGTGCTCAAGGTCCTGACTGGCGACCCTTCCCCTGGAAGCCTCCGACATGATGGTGCCCTCCTATATCTTTGTTTGGTCAGGGCCGATTTTGTGAAGCAGATGCCCAGCTTCGACGTGGGGGGGCTGCGACCGTGGTTGCCCTTCCGGTCGCCCAATGCAGCCCCGTCTCAGGTGATGGAGCGAGGACATGAGAACTGTCGGGAGCCGAAAGGGACAATGTTGAGGAGGTGCTGATGCTGCATGGAGCTCCGGAGGCAACATTTCGTGAAGCCCGCCCTGGAGCAGTGGCAGGCGAGGAGCTGCGGCCTACGGCTCCCGAGGTTGACGCTCCCGAGGCCCCGGTCATCCCTCGTGGGGTGGTGCCCGGTGGTGCTCCTCAGGCCGGTCCCCTTAGCGTCGATCGCCTTGACGCCTCCCCCATGCCACAGACCGACCCCTGTGCCAAGCGCTTAGGTCGGTTTCGAGTAGATTTCGAGGCCCTCCGTAAGAGGAAGGAGGCCTTGGGTGGTGAAGATCGCCCTTGCCGCCTGTTGAAGCATAGGAAGTACTTTGCCATGGATGAGTAAGTCCTCTTCTTTCTTTGCTCCTTTAATTCTTTGTTCTCGCAGTTGATCGCGGCCTTCTCAGGGTCCTTCCTGCTGTGCTCACGGAGACGGCCAAGGAGCCATCCCCCCAAGCTTTGTCCTCGCTGCTGACCCTCGGCGTGCCGGGCTAGAGCGGCGCCCCTGCCGCTCGGCCAGTCGGAGAAGTGGCCCGTCCTGCCGGGCATCTCGAGCCTGCGCGCCAGCTGTCCTCCCTTCACGGATTCTCCTGGGGCACAACCAGCTTGCCCCGTGCTCCTTCGTTGATCATGAACAACGATTGGTTGAAGTCAGTCTTAAGCTTCTCTTCTGGGGACAGACCGGTGCCAGGCCGGACTCCTGGCGCGGCCCGTCTGGCGATTGCTAGGGCACCAGCCCCCAGCCCTGCGGCGGGAGGGGTCATGCCGCCCCAGTGACCCCTAGGTTCGCCAGTGGTGGAGGATGACGCGGAAGACGTACTCAGGCATGCTTGCGAGCGCCGCGCCCTTTGCCAAGAATTCCTCCAAGGGGCAATGGACGCAGTAAGCCGGATCGGAGCGGAACTTGCTGGCGAGGATGCGAGCCTCGAGGCCGAAGGCTTGCGCCTAGCTGAGGAGAGGCACAAGCTGAAGGTAGCCGTTGCCTTTGCGCGTCATCAGCGTGACCTTGACAACGTGAAGGCTGAAGCGTCACTGGTGGCCTTGCGAGAGGCCTGCTCCCGAGCCGTCGAGGAGGTCCTGGAAGCAGACCGACGGCGCAAGGATGCGGAGGAGCGCGTGTGGGAGCTCCAAGCCTGGAGGAACTCTCTGGAGGAGCAAGTGGAACTGTGCCAGGCGGCCTTTGTGTCGCTGAAGGAGGCCTCTGTCGACCAGGCGGAGCTACAGAAGCGCAAGGAAATGCTGACGCTGGAGGCCGCCGAGCGCAACCTTGACCTTGAGCAGCTGGAGACAAGGGAGCGCCTGGTGGCTCAGGCGGAGGAAGACGTCGCCGCGCGCGAAGCCCGAGCCCAGGAAGAGGTCGACCGCCGCGTGGCGGAAGCTCTTTCGGGTCTTGAGCACCAATACGAAGCGAGGTTGGAGCTGATTAGGGCCAAAGGTGAGGGTAGGACCGCGGCCCTCAGGGCCAAACTGGCCGAAGTGACGCGGGGTGCGGACCTCTCCACGGCCGCCCTTGGCACATCGTAGGCGAAGCTGGCCTCTTCCCGCGCTGAGCTGTTTCTTCTCCGACAGAGGGTTGATGGCGCCGAGGCCATCGCGCGGAAGAACGAGGACGAGATCCGGCAGAGGTGGGTCCTGGAGCATGAGCACGCCCCCATGCTCCGGACGCTCAGGGAGCGGGCTAACACGGCCCTGGACAACATTTGCCAGGCCGCTGCCGAGGTGCCGCATGAGACCAACTATGCCGTCAACCTCCAATATTTCACTAACATGGTGACGCTTCTGGAGAACCGCTCCAAGAGGTCTCGTTGGCTCGTCGAGGAGAGGATCCGAGCCTTGCTTGGGCGTGCCTTCTCCCGTGTCTTCAGCCATCTACAGAACATGGATCCCCACTTCGATTTCGATGCCGCCATTGCACCTGTGCCCATGTCACATCCCTAGCTTCTGCTATGCACTTGGACTAGCTTGGTTGTTGGATCATGTCTAAATTTTATTTAAAATTGAAATGGGGATGTTCAAACCCTAGCATTAAATCAACTCAACTAGGATGGATTAAAATCTTTTTCAATGAACCCAAAATGTCCCTAAGAAAAGTTCATGATTTCTGGTTCAGGTGGAAACCTATGCCAAAAAATGATGAATATATTCTTAGTTCATTTTTGGATTTTTGAATTAAATCATATTGTATTTGACTTTGGGCATTTAAATACCATAAATAATTTAAGTGCTCAAATAATTCTAAAAAATAAATGAGGGTCACTGGAATAATCCAGAGAGAGTCCACAAATTATTTCAGCAGTTTACAAAATGGGTTAGTATCTTTACTAATTCAAAAACAGAGGAAAAGAAATAGAAAATAGAAACAACTAAAGATAGAGAGAGAAGGACTTACCTGCACCCACCTGTGGCCCGCTACTGTAGCCTGCTGGCAGCCCAGCTGGTGGCCCAGCCCACCAGCGCCCCCTTGTCATCTTCCTCCTCTGCCAGGAGGACAACCAGGTGCGTGGCGAGCGCCGACGCTGCTCTGGCCACCTCCTGCTTCCCCGGCCACTTCTAGCGACGCCACGGAGACGCCCTAAAGCCTCTGTCCCCTCTCCCTCACTCGCTGCTCTCTCCCCCCTCCCCTGGTTCTCTCTCCCTCTCTGGTTCTCTCCCCGCAGCCGCCCGACAACGCCGTCGTCGCGCCGACGAGCACCACCGCGGCCATCGTGCACCCCTCACCCTTCCGCCGAGTCCAGAAGCACCGCCGAAACCTCCCCCTCCTCCCAATCGAACTACGAGACGCCAGGAGGCCCTGCTTCATCGTCATCGCGGTCATCTTCAACCTCGGGCATCCAAGCCCCTCGCCGTCGATTCGCGCCGTCAAGGACATCCCCGAGCCCGCTGAGACCATCCTTGACCCCGCTGTGAGCCCCGCCATCATTTCCCCCTCTCCCCGTGCTCTACTTCCCTCTCTAGCCGTCGTTCGCAACGAGCCGAGGGCTCTTCGCCGCCGGCCATGTCACCGCCATGGCCATCGTTGCCTAGAGCCACAGCTGAGGACACCACCATGCCCAATGCATCTCCAGGAGCCCGTAGCTAGCACCAACTCCTCCCCACGTGCCCTACAGCCACCAGCTCGAGCTCACCCGAGCTCCGGCCGCCGCCGCGAGCTCGACTGCAGCGAGCACAGCGCACCCCGTCTGCTCCTCACTAATCCGTTGGATGCGAACGAGCATGGGCTTCCTCCTGGTAGTCTTCCCGCACCTAAACGCAGCCCCTAGCTCCGCCCAGCAGCAGCTCCGCCGCGAAATGGTCGCCGCCGGCCCAAGTCCGGCGCTGATGACATGGCACGTCATTAGCAGTTAATCACCTATTAATTAATCCTATGACCGACTTACATAGGGCCCCCACCCCCTTATTAACCACAGGGTTATTCTTTGTTTAAAATAAGCTAATGCCCGTGGCCCCATGGGTCAGTTTGACCATGCCACCTCAGCGTTGACCCGGCCCCACTGGTCAGCCTCTACTGTTAACATTGTTACACTGATGTGCGGGTCCCAGCCATCAGGTTTGACCTAGCTAGCACTATTGACCTGCTGACGTCGTGCTGTCATCATGCTGACGCAGTGAATGTTTTCTGGAGTTTTAAAATAAATCAGAAATGATTTATTTATTTCAGAAAATATTCAAAACTTCTAAAATTCATAGAAATTTAACCATAACTCCAAATGAAAAGGTTTATATATGAAAAATTATCAGAAAAATCCAATATATCCATCTGTACAATTTTCATGCATGTTAGATAAACTTATGACCACTGTTTAGGACAATTCAATTAAATGGCATTTAAATAACCACAGGTGGAGTTTGAATTTGAATCTTGGATTCAAACCAACTTCATTTAATCTGGTTTTAGTTGCATTAGCACAAACCACAACATATTTCCATGTCACATTCATGCATCATATTGTTGCATTGCATTGATTGTGTTTCTTCTTTGTTTGTCGGTGCTTGTCCCCTCTCAGTAGACGTGTACCGACGATGTGATCGATGACACCGATGAAGAACTATACTATCTTCAGAAGTGCCAGGAAAGCAAAACCCCCTTGTTCATTCCGATACAATCCCACTCTCTCACTCCTGCTCTCTTTTACTGCATTAGGACAACAACGATTCAACTGTTACATGCTACGGTAGTTGAACCCCTTTCCTCTGCATGACCTGTCATTGCCACAGTAAATAGATTAAACCCACTAGCATGAGTAGGAGTTGTTTGAGCCCTGATGTGCCTACTCATTCATGCTTGTTTGTCATGCCTGCTACTTCTTAGAGTCAAGTCAGGTCTGATTCATCGGGGATGAATCAGAGGTGTGTGAACATGTCCTACTGTGTGTGAGCTAAGTGTGTGAACATGATTTGGTAAAGGTAGCGGTGAGAGGCCATGTAGGAGTACATGGTGGGTTGTCTCATTGAAGCCGTCCTCAGGAACCGAGTTCTGTGTCTGTGATCCATGAACAGTTACTACCACACATTGAGCTCTGGGCGCTCCAAGCTCTCTCAACTTATTAATCAACTCGATCTCTGTCCAGGAGTTGCAACTAGTTTCTCGTGTTTGTAGGTAGTGTTAGTAGTCTACCAAGTGGCACTCGGTACAGGTGGGCTTGGGACAGACTAGGCATAGTGGCATGGTGTACCAAGTGGCACCCGGATGGTGGACTTGGGAACCCCGCTCACATTGTTTGGGGCCGTGAGCGACACCCCGGCCGGATTTCCTTGCGGATGGAACCCGAATAGGCGATAAACCTGGAAGAGAGACTTGTGTGGTTAGTCAGGTCGTGGCCGACACCCTCGCTGGGCTTCCGCTTGAAGGTTGCCCAGTACATGTCGTGTAAACGGCGGTAAGTGGTGAGAGCGTGTGTGAAGAAGTACACCCCTGCAGGGTTAATATGATCTATTCGAATAGTCGTGTCCGCGGTAAAGGACTTCTGGGTTGCCTGTACAGTTCATAGACAAGTGAAAGTGGATACTTTGAAATGCGCAAGATAAGCGTGAGTGCTATGGATGGCGTTCTCGTAGGGAGACGGGAGCGGATCCATAGTGGTGTACTGGTTGGTGAATATGTGGACTCATGTGCGCCACCTCAAAAGAGTAACTTGCAGTCGTAGTTCAGGATAGCCACTGAGTCAAAGTTGGCTTGCTGCAGTTAAACCCCACCACCTCCTTTGTTGATAATGATACATATGTAGTTAGTTCTGATGTAAGTCTTGCTGGGTACATTTGTACTCACGTTTGCCTATTTTATGTTTTTGCAGAGAGACTTCAGTCTCGCTAGTAGTTCCGCTTGGACTTCGACGTTTAGCTTGTTACCTCAGCTACGATCTTGTGCCCTCGGCAGGACCTAGTAGATAGTCGGGCTTCTCAGCCTTTTTCATTTATAGTTGTCTGTACTCAGACATGTTAAGCTTCCACTTGTGCTTTGATTTGTGTGCTCTGAATGTTGGGTCATGAGACCCATGTTTGTAATATCTCGCTCCTCGAAGCCTATTGAATAAAATACTTGAGTTGTAGAGTCATGTTGTGATGCCATGTTGTATTTGCACATATCGAGCATATTGTGTGTATGTTACTGAAATGCTTGGTATGTGTAGGATCTGACTATCTAGTTGTTTATCCTTGGTAGCCCCTCTTACCGGGAAATGTTTCCTAGTGCTTCCACTGAGCTTGGTAGCTTGCTACCGCTCCGGAACACTTAGGCTGGCCGGCATGTGTCCTTCTTCATTCCTGTGTCTTTCCCTTCGGGGAAATGTCACGCGGTGTTTACCGGAGTCCTGTTAGCCTGCTACAGCCCAGTTTACCGGAGTCCTGCTAGCCCAGTTGCTACAGCCCGGATTCACTCGCTGATGAACGACATGTTCGTTGCTGGGTCATGTATGCCTGTCCCTGTAAGTTAGTGCCACTTTGGGTTCACAACTAGCCATGTCAGCCCAGGTTCTTTGCCATATGGATGCTAGCGACACTATCATATACGTGAGCCAAAAGGCGCAAACGGTCCCGGGCCAGGTAAGGTGGCACCCGTGGGAATACCGTGCGTGAGGCCGCAAAGTGATATGATGTGTTACATGCTAGATCTATGTGACTTAGGATCGCGGTCCTGACAGCTTTGGTATCAGAGCCTGACTGCATGTAGGATTACCAAGCCAAACTGGTCGAAGTTGAGTCTAGAAATTCTTTAGTTATATAAGGGAATTGATTGTGGGATGGTACGTAAGGCTCTTTTTACTCCTGTACCTTATGCCCTTCTGATCTGAGTCATCCTATCTTTCCTACGGGGTTAAGGAACTAGGCTTCCTCTTCTCTCTATCAGGATCACGTGTTACTAATCTGTAGACTCATAAGATTGGTGGATTCAAGCCTCAGTTCAGTTATTACTATCTTCGTGTATTGATAGTTGAACTAAAAACCTTGATATTATGATGACCGAGTGGTTATGCCACCATTTTTGTAGCTTGTCTCACATATTTTCGAGCATTTACAGCCTATATGCTGTCCGAGTCATCCTAGGTCTCTAAACAATCCGATGCACTTGCAAATCCCTTCTTCCCGTTCCCGCCGTCCCTTTGGGCCAGGTTAACCAGACTAATCAGTGAGTTGAGATGCTCTATTGCCTCGAAATATATGTTGGAATTATTATTATGACCCTAGCTGTCTTAGGGGATCATCTAGTAATCTAGCCATGCTTTGTGTTTCCAGTGTGATGATTCTGGCCATCTGAAAGTGCTAGTATCGACTAGAGGGGGGGGGG